>NC_091452.1:13846731-14121136 GCF_964237555.1 Oryctolagus cuniculus
GCTGCTCCTGGGCAACGCTGACACCTCTGGTCCAGGGATCGGCCATGGGGTAGCCTGGGTCTAATCCGACCCCTGCCACCCAGGGAGCCTCTGGCAGTAACAGAACCAGGATTGCTTTAAGTTTAAAGAAAAAGAAAATCGCTTCCTCCAGGGTGGATACAAATCCTCGAATCCCTGCCTCTGGGCTGCTTTAGAGAGACAGGAAAGACCTGAACCACACTCGGAGACTAAGCTCCCTTGGGTGCAAGACTGTTCCCACCCACTTTCATTAATGAAAGCTGTAGCCCCCTCCCTGGCCCCACCTCCCTGCTCTCTGGCCTGTTCTGCTTAGCACCTGGCACCAGCCCATCTCACAAGCCATCTGACTTTGACTTTGCTTACTCTCTGCCCACCTCCCGCCCCCACACCAGCACATAAATCCACCAAAGCAAAGACCCTGGCTGCTTTATTCACTTTCCTTCCCCAGCGCCTAGAACAAGCCTGGAGCATCGTATTAACGTATCAAGGCTTGAACATCCCTAATCCAAAAATCTGAAATGCAAAATGCTCCAAAACCCTAAACATTTTAGGACTCGCATGCAACCACCAGAGGAACATTTCACACCCGACCTCATGTGACAGGTGGCAGGCGAGATGCATAAAATGACCTGCAGGCTACGTGTGCAGGGTGCTTACGAGTCATACATGGATTCATGCTTAGACTCAGTTCCACTCATTATTCATAAGCAAACATTCTAAGAAATGACAAAATCCAAACACTTTTGATTCCCAGCAGCTTGGATATGGGTATTCAGCCTTTAATAAGAACGTTAACTGCAGACGTGAACCAATCATTCCACTCATTTTCTACAGGAAGCCACTTCCCCATTCTCAGGGCCACCTCTCTGAAATTCCACCTGTCATGGCTCTGAGTGTATGCACTCTACCTTCACTGAAACTCAAGCATCTATAGGTCTGTTTCCCCCCACCCAACTCCTTGAAAATGAGGTCTAGCCATAATCTCTTCTTTTGAACAGGTAGAATGAGATATATATCTATATCTTATCTATATCTATATTGAGAGAGAAAGAGAGAGAGGAGAGACAGAAAGAGATCTTCCATCTGCTAGTTCTCTTCCACAATGGCTGGTGCTGGTCCAGGCTGAAGCCAGGAGCAATGAACTCCATCCGGGTCTTCCACATGGGTACAGGGGTCCAAGCACTTGGGCCAGCTTCTGCAGCTTTCCCAGCTGCATTAGCAGGGAGCTGGCCAGCAAGCAGAGCGATTGGGACCCACACGGACACTCAGATGGGACGCCGGGCTGGAGAAGCAACAGCTTAGCCCTCTGCAAGGTAACGCCAACCTGAGGCCACATTTCTATCCCTCCCTCATCCAATACTTCCACTCTCCCACAAGCACGTCCAAAATTTTGGTAATCTTTGCAAACATTTATAAAGGACCATCCATCTTCAGTGTAATGAACACAAAAACTATCTAGGATTTTATTCACAAAAGATGGAGCTTCAACTTTAGTTCATGATATCAGTCACGTACGCTCATAATCACAGGCTGGAGACAGCTCCAAATTCCGCAATTTCTAGGAGACCCAGGGTCTTTAAGGTGTTCAAGGAAGATGTGTGTTCTCTTTCAATTCCCCCTCCCGTGAACTTTTTGACGTGCCCCAGGATGAAGTCAGAACCTGGAGAGTGCTGGAACTGTCTAACAGGTGCAGCAGTGTCTTTCAGGGTTCTTGTGGGTTTTACAAGGGCGGAGCAAATTGGTGAGACCCCCTGCAGCACTGCTGGAAGGGCAGGGGATGGAATTCTGCCTCCTACAAGCCAGGAGTCAATTTTGTAGCAGGTGAAGCAGGGAAAAAGGGTCTTTGAAGCAACCTTGTGACCTGGGCCAGGGGCGTCACACTGACTCCCTCCACACTAAAATCACACCCACTCTGCAGATGAGAACATTGAGCCCCGAGTGGGCTCACAGGGACTCCAGCTGAGGCCCACACCCCTCCGTTCTGGCTGCTTCCGAAGCTGTGCTGCCTGCAGCCAGCCCGCTCCCCGGCTCCTCTGCCAGCCCTCGGCAGCGCCTGCGCCTGTCTTGCTCGTTATGTCTCTGAGAGCAGGGGTGCTGGCAGCCACTGAGATTCCGCCTCGAGCACTGGAAATTAAAACAGCTCGGGCAGAGCTCAGCCTTGCTGACTCCCGGCTGCGCCCCGTCACCTAATTACCTGACTTCTAGTCTGCCTGCTACAGGTGGGAGCCGCGTGTCCCCACAGTGAAAGTACAGCCGCTTGCAGAAAAGAGCAGCACGTGGACAGGGAAATTCAGACCGCCTGTGAGCCAGACTTCAGCCTGGCCTGGAGCCTTACACAGTCACAAAGGCCAGGGGTGCCCGAGAGTCTGGGGTCCATGGAGAAAAAAGGGGAGGGCGGCGGCTGTCTCTTAATAATGGTGCTTGCTGCGCCTGCCTCCCGATCCAGACATGCGGGATCCAGACATAGGGAACATTTTATATGCCCACGGCCGTTTGGATATTTACACCATCATTCACCTGCCATACACAATTACCAACTTAAAACTCAGCCTACTACAGGCCGGTGCCGTGGCTCACTAGGCTAATCCTCCACCTGCGGCGCCGGCACCCTGGGTTCTAGTCCCGGTCGGGGCGCCAGATTCTGTCCTGGTTGCCCCTCTTCCAGGCCAGCTCTCTGCTGTGGCCCAGGAGTGCAGTGGAGGATGGCCCAAGTGCTTGGGCCCCTTCACCCGCATGGGAGACCAGGAGAAGCACCTGGCTCCTGGCTTCGGATCAGTGTAGCTCCGGCCATAGCAGCCATTTGGGGGGTGAACCAACGGAAGGAAGACCTTTCTCTCTGTCTCTAACTCTGCCTGTCAAAAAAAAAAAAAAAAAAAAAAAAAAAAAAAAAAAAAAAAAGAGCTCAGCCTGCTCTAGAGGCATTGGATGTTGGGTCCCACCTGCATGGCCTGGGCAGACCTTATTTGGCCCGTGGGCTGGACGTCTCCCACCTGGTTTATACCAGGGAGCTCAAGGCTTCCTCCCCCAAGCCCCAGAAGGGAAGGGCACTCAGCCGTACCTCCCTGACTCGCATGAGACCACCAGACTGGTGATGATACAGGCAGGCACACAGGATCAGATCGATTAGATCTGTCAACTGGAGACCATGCCTTCACCCCAAACCTGTGTGATCTCACGGCCCTACCTGACCTCACCTATATGCCCACCTGCCAATCAGACTACATAAGCACTCCCCTTTGGAAGTGAATAAGAGACCTGGAGCATGGAGGGCCCCTCCCTGTTGTCCTGTGCCTTTGGGCAGGTGGCCTTTTGGCCGCTGTTCTGCCCCTGCTTTCCTGCTCACATGCTTCGCTCCACGTCACTCCCGGCCTGCTCTCTGCCTGGCATGGACCCTGCTTGTGTTTCCAGACTTTTCCTCCCCTAAATAAAGCCCTCACTTTCCTGTGCATTTCTCTCACTGAGTAAGCTGTTAAAAACTTACCATGTAGCCTGGTTTATTTTGTGCTGATATTCACCTGAATAGATGGCAAGAACCCAGAGAATTATTAATATTAAAATTAGTAATAAGGCTGGGTAGGTGGGGAGAGCACCCCTGTCGCTATTCCTGCCTCTGTGGTGGGGCAGGGATGTGGGGGATCTGCAAGGACCCCAGTGAGAGTCCCCTGCCCAGGCTAGACGGGGAGGGGCAAGTCCAGAGCAGCAGGGGGATTCCTAGAATCTTCTGAGCTAAGTTTAGGCTCCTATAAAGCAAGCTGCTTGTACCAATGACTGGCAGTGTCACTGTTTCACAGCAATCGGGCCTGAGGGGCTATTTAAGGTGGGTTTGCAGAAGGAGAGAGGCCAGACAGAAAGGGACTGGCAGCTTCTGCAGAGGGCTGAACTCTGACCTGGGCTCTGCGCCTGGCCAGCTGCTGCCGACCCACCAAACGCAGCCACCGCCCGAGGCAGGCATGAGTAACGATCCCTCCACGTGGGTGAAAACGGAGGGACCGGCGTTTGGTGCAGCTGTTAAGTTGCTGCTCAGGATGTCTGCATCCCGTATCACAGTGCCTGGGGTCCATGTCCACCTCCACGTCTCAGACAGCTGTCCTGGTGCTGCACAGCCCAGGAAGCAGTGCTGACGGCTCAAGGACTCGGGTCCCTGCCACCCACGTGGGAGACCTCGAGCGAGTTCTGGGCTCCTGGCTTCAGCCTGGCCCAGCCACAGCCATTGAGAGGATTTGGGGGGTGAATCAGCAAACAAGAGATCTCTGCTTGTCTCTCTCTCTCTGCCTTTCAAATACATGAAACATTCATGCACACACACAAAGTTCAGATATATGCACACAACACTAGAGACAGAAATGTGAGTGGTTGCTCAGAAGTTGAGCCCAGGCGGCCAGCATGGCTGCACAGTGGGTTTGACGCCAGCTTCCCTTATTAGAGCACCCATTAGTGGCAGATGTTCTGCTTCTGGTCCTGCTCCCCCCTAAAGCACCTGGGAGGCAGCAGGTAATGGCTCAAGTCCTTGAGCCTCTGCCACCTACATGGGAGACCCAGATGGAGTTCTAGGCTTCTAGGCTCCTGGCTTCAGCCTGGCTCAGCCCTGGCCGTTGCAGCTATTTGGAATAAATCTTTCTGCCTCTCTCTCTGTCTTTGCAATTCTGCCTTTCAGAAAAATAAATTGAACCCAACTTATGTCTGATAACAGGGTTCATCTGTGGTGTCCCAAATTTTTTGAAGCTTATTTCATTTATTTGAAAGGCAGAGTTAGAGAGAGAGAGAGAAAGAGGAGATAGAGAGAGAGGTCTTCCATCCACTGGTTCACTCCCCAAACGGCTGCAATAGCTGGTGCTGGGCGAGGCTATAGTCAGGAGCTTTATTCGGTCACCTACGTGAATGCAGGGCCCCAGGCACTTGGGCCATCTCCCACTCCTTGCCCACATGCATTACCAGAGAGCTGGACCAAGGCTGGAGCAGCCGGGTCTCGAACCAGTGCCCATACGAGAGAGAGGCAGTAGCTTAACCCACTGCGCCACAACACCGGTCCCTGCCCTCCATTTTTCTGTAGATGCTGTCCAATGATGTGGTCGGCTGGAACCCTCAGGACCTGTTAATCATTTTGGTTTTGTATTACGTTGCTTTGTTTTGCTCGAATAAACTCTACTTGACATCACTGGCCTGAGAGGTGTTTCTTTAAAGAGAACAAGCACCTTTGTCACACCAGTTTCTTTCTGTAGCATCTACGGTGGAGGTGAGTCACTGCGACCGAGGTCCTGCGGCCCCAGAGGCTAAAATATTGATTATCTGGGCCACTGGAGAAAAAGCTCGCCCACCTCTGGTCTCAGATGCTACGAGAATGAGAGGCCCCTGTGTTTCCAGAACCTTCCATCAGCTCTGGCTCGGCTCTACCTCAGACTGCTCTCCCTGACTCCCTGCTCAAATAAAGATTCACGTGAGACCCATTTCTGAACAGTGAAGCCAACGATTCTCCCAAGAGCCAAGAAACCAGACCCGTGCGAGCCGCTTCCGAGCCCAGGCTGGCTCTCGCCGACGACAGCCACTGCGAGCGGAAAGTCACCAAGGGACAGCCACTCACTTGCAGTTTTTGCACTTGAGGCCGAAAAGCATTCCTTTCCCACAGACTGTGCATGTCTGAGACATCCAGTACTTGGTGGAAAACCTGTGGGGTACAGACAGAAGGCAGTCAAGGGCAAGGTGATGGCAACCGACCCATTCCCAGGAGGATGCGAGCTTCAAGGGGTAAACCCAAGGGGCCCAGCTTCCCGTCCTGCTGCTTCTGAGAGATGGGGCTTATTCAAGTCACTTACACCACCGCAGCCTTGGTCTTCCAGGCTGTAAAGTGGGGTTAATAACAGCACTGACCTCCTAGGTTGTTGGGAGGATTAAATGCTACCACACCAATCAACACTCCACACAGCACCCATACAGAGAAAGCCCCCGTGGCCTGGATTCTGGCCGTATGATTACCTTGAACACGCCTAGCAGTTGCTTCCTCTGGCACACAGTGCCTGGTGGCCTCCTGTGTGCCAAGTCAGTTCTGGGACAGAGCAACACATGGGGCTGGCACTGCCCTCAGAGAGCCACAGAGCCAGCTGGGGGCTCTGTCAATCGCTGCTGGCCACGTTGCCTGGGCGACTTCAAGGGGGTGGGAGGTGGGGTTCTCCTCCCAGAAGAACTGGACCCCAAACTTTATTCGCAGTCGAGAGTCCCAGAAAGGGAAATCTGATCAGGCCCTTAGCTCCCTTTCCTGCCCAGCTGCCACCGCCTACCAGCGACATCAGCCAGTCTGGAGGTCGCCCATGCAGGATTAGGAACCCAGAGGGGCAGAGGTGCCTTAAGTTAACTGCCTGGCCCCTCGCAGAGGCAGCTGGGACATTTTCTCCCCCAGGAGATAGCAGGCAGCAGCAGGGCTGGGCACCAGAGAAGTCATGAAGGTTGCCGGGTTACAGTTAATTTTAATTTTCAATTTGTGTTGCAGTCAGCAGGAGTTATATCTAATCTCCACTGCCTCTGAGTGTCAAGAGGGAAATCGGAAGTGATTATGCAACTGGGGCCCGCGGGCTGGGAGGGGAAGGCGGCAGCCCTCTGTGGTCCTTCCCACTAGTCACTCTCCAGAGCCCAGAGCCCAAAGCTAAGCAAACGGCAGCTTCCCCAGCAGGGACACTCTGGTCAAGAAAACCCTCCCTTCCTCCAGCTCTGGGCTCGGGGTTGGGCTAAGCCCTTTGGGTCTCTTCTGCAAGGCCAGCGAGTTTACAAGGTCTGGTTTGCAGGATACGGCAGCACTAGAGGTGGTGAACGGGCGTGAGATTCACCCAGTAGTGGCAGCGGGACAGTGGGACAGTGGGACAGTGGGACAGCGGGCAGTGTCACAAGCAGGGAGTGGCAGGCTCTTCCCCTTCCAGCCCGAGGTTCAGTTCTCCCTCGTTCCTGGCTCTGGCCTGGGGGACTCTGATGAAAGCAGATGGGATTTTGATTTCCCTTCTCCACCAACGTTAGGGTAAATCCAGCTCTCTTGCTCCTGATACGCAGTCTGGGGCGAGGCGGCCCACTCATCACAGTCCCAGCAACCCCAGCTGCCCCCCCCCCCGCCATGCCCTTGATAATGAGGTTGTTTTCCCTCCCCAAGGCCTCACCATCTGACCCTGAGGTTGCACCAGGGTCTAAGATCAGGACTGGAGAGAGAGGGGTGGGGCTCATCCAGGGACTTGGCCCATCCTGGGATAGCCTGGAGCTAGGGGCGGGGCCAGTCCCAGGTGGGTGGGGCATAGCCAAACCAGAGGTGGCACTGGGCCAGGGGCGGGGCCAATCCCAGGGTAGAGTTGAGCTGGGGTGTGGCCAAGCCAGGGGTAGAACTGAGCCTGGGGCAGTGAGGAAGCCAACACGGAGGCCTGCCTGGCCAGTGTCTATTGCACTTCTCACTGCCTCCTGCTTTCTCATTTGAGTCTTCACAACGACGCTGTCCACACATTTCTTCCAGCAGCTGTTGGCAAGATGCCATTCTGTGAGAGTGCTCGGTCCAGCCTGGCCCCGGGCTCTCCCCACCCCCAGACAGCCCTGACCCTTCATTCGGCCATGGTCAGCCTGCCCGGCCCTGGGACCATGAGCTCCCCATGGGCACAGGCTCATGTCTCACTCAGTGCTGCGACACTGGCATTGCACCCCTATAAGTACCCGGGCAAAGACTCCGTGAATGACTGCACACGTTCCTCAGTGGCTTCCCAGAGGGCCGTGCAGAAAACACTCAGCCGTGGCGTTCCAAGAACACAACTTATTCTTCCAGGGCCTCAGTATTCCCTTCTGTCCAATGGGCATGACCACACTGAGACAAAATGGGGAAGATTAACTTTGAGAAGTTCCAGGACTTCTCAGAAGGGATGATTGGCAGATGTGAAGCTCCCTCCCAGGACCAGCTTGGGGGGTCTCCAGGAAAGGTTTTCTGGGCCCCCAGCAAGGCTGGAGCTCTGCACTCACCTGGACCTCCCTGAACGAACACCTCTGAGTTCAGCCTGCAGTCTTCTGTGTTCTGGGTGGAGGATCCCAGAACTGAGACTCAGATCCTAACAAAGACGTTGTTTATCCTGTGTTTTGTCTATATCATCTCATTTGATCCTCCCAACCACCTCCAGGTAGGCTGAATTATCTGATGCAAAGATGGAGCCTGGGAGAGGCAAAGGAACTCCCTCAGAGCTGCAAAGCTGCGATGGGCACACAGGGCAGCCTGAGCCCACAGCTGCGGCTGGGAACCACTGTGTGCTGCTTATACAAGGGCTGGGTCAACAAGAAGCAGACACCTCAGTCCTCTGGCTGACGCTCAGTCTGGGAGAGGAGAGAGGGGCTACAGGGGTAAAATACACTGCCCCTCGGGCGATGAGTGGGCACCGGAGCCCCCAGGAATCCCGCCTACCTGTGCTTGATGGAGTTGCCGAGGTCTCTGCGGGGGATCTGCGGGGACCAGCGTGGCACGGACAGCGTGTCTGCAGGGAGAGAAGAGAGGGCCTGTTACATAGAGGGTCAGTGGCTGGGGTGGGCCTTGGACATGCCCTGGAAGGGACCTGGAGGCTTGGGGACCTCAGGAAGGACACCAACCACCATCACTTGCTTGACCAAAGCCAAGCAGAACCCTGAGTTAGCTGTTACCCAACTTGTTACCCAACTGGGCAAGGGTCCCTGGGCAGGGCAGCCGGGTGGACCTTGAGAAGAGTCAGATGCGTTAAGGACAAAGTGGAGCATCGCTTCCATTTAAGGAGCATGTAGTGCTGCAGGCGCGGGCTAAGTGACTCACACGCCTGAGCTCACAACACCCGCAAAACAACCCCAGAACAGGGATCGCCGGCGCCCCTACCTTGCAGATGAGGCTCAGAGAGGGGCAGTCGCTTGGCGAAGGCTGCACAGCAGCTGTGCCCCCAGCTTGAGAGACTCCAGGACGTGTGCAAAGTCAGAGTGTAGCAGGTCCTGTTCCCCTTTCCCACACCTGCCACGCCTCTCTGTAACTCATAAAATGACTCACTGAACATTCTAAGAGTTTTTGCTTTTCAAAGCAAACTCTAGGGGAGCAGGTGTTTGATGCCCCCAACCCATACTGGAGTGCCGGTGTTCAAGTCCTGGCTTTGCTCCCAATTCTAGCCTCCTTGACTACGCACCCTGGGAGGCAGCAGGTGATGGCTCAAGTAATTGAGCCCCTGACACCCACACTGGAGACATGAATTGAGTTCCTGGCTCCTGGCTTTGGGCCAGACTTGAGAGCAATTGGGGAGTGAACCAGTAGATGGGATCTCTCTCTCTCTCTCTCTCTCTCTCTCTCACACACACGCACACACGCACACACACACATTTACACAACCCCCAAAATAAATGAATAAAATAAATAAAATGTCAAACCATAAATCACTTAAAGTCATACTAGAGTAAGTAGATGGATCAACAAGTGAAAAGGATAGTTGATGGATGGTGGGTGGGTGGATGGGTGGATGGATGGATGGGTAGATGAGTGGCTGCTTGGATAGGTGAGTGGGAAGATTAATGAATGGATGGAGGCAGGGAGAGATGGACTGGTCATTGGGTATGTGGATGGATGGAGAGACAGGTGAGTGGATGAGTGAATGCGTGGATAGATTTTCAGGTAGAAAGACAGGGAGTAGGTAGATGGACAGGTGGGCTGGTGAGTGAATAGAAAGATGGGTGAACGGATGGATGGGCAAATGGGAATGAAGAAGAAAGTATAAACTACGCAGACTTCAGACTGGGCCCCGCCACCATCTGGTCTTGTCTTTTGTGCCTCCAATTCCCTTCCAATGAGCTGTCCCCTTGCTCTGACCCTGAGTTCATGGTGATCTTCCGCAGAGGCGGATAAGCAGCCCCCACCTGCACCCCAGGCCTGGAGGCCCACACCGCCCTGTGGGCAGAGGTGTGGGCCAACGGTGCTGCCTGGGAGGATGCTCTCCTCCAGTGGGGACAGAAGCGAGCGGCAGCCCCGGCCAGCTCCGCTTTCTCAGGCCAGGTGGATGGAGCTGGCTCCACGCTCCTTAGTAGCAGAGGGAGCTTCGTCTTTCACGCCAGTTGTTCCAGGGCGGGGAGCTGTTGGGAGCCGGGCACGTCAGAACCTGTCTGGGGCATGTATCCCCCAGCCTGCTCCCAACAACACCGTCGGCTGCCATGTGATGGCTGTTTCCAGAGCCCCAGATCTGCCCCTGTAAATCTGGGAGCCTTTCTGGGAGAGCGACGGATCTTCCCAGCCCCAAAGGGCAGAAGAGACGAGAGAGAGGGAGAGAAAGAGAGAGAGTCAGAGACAGAGAGACAGAGAGAGACAACACACCTTCAGTGGGTGGCACACAGGATCTGCCTGGGTATAACTGCAAACAAAATGTCACCAAGCTCGGGTTTAGCGCTTGCTTCAGTCTGGGAGTGAAACAAAGAGACAGCTCCAGAAGAGGCTTCTTCCCACTCCTGTCTCCTCTGGGGACAGAAGTCAGAGGGGAGAGGAAGCAGGCAGCCCGTTCACTCCTCTAAGGGGTCACAGGCAGGAAACCTGTACGGAGGGAAGTGTTCACCTCCTCACATAGAACCTGCAAGACCAGGAGGACAAGGGGCTGACGGGAGACCTGTGTTGAGAAGGATTCTGAGGCTCCACAGGAAGGAGCCCCACGATCGACTGGCAATGTCTGCTGTGAGTGAAGGACGAGGTCGTCCTGACCAGTGCACGTGTGTTTGCCGCCCCTGCAAGGTGTGTTTGCCACCTCCTAGCATGGTGGCCGGGCTAAAGCAAGGACTTAATGCAAGCTGGCCGCCCAATCTAAGATTATTGTGATGCAAACATTGAGTCTGCTGGTCATTCAATATGCATTAGGCCTTTGGCTGCACATTTTATGCCCGGAAGCTACGCCCCTGTGTGGTCAGGGCTACTGCTGTTTCCACTGTTTGTAGGAAGACAAAGGAGCTCTGAGACATGCAGTGACTAGCCAAAGGTCACACAGGCAAAGGTCACAAAGGTCACACCAGCTGAGCCTCAGGAGGTCACTCTGCCAGAGGAGCTTCTGTCCCTTAGAGAGTATTTGGCAAAGTCTGGGGGTGTTTTGGATCATCTCACTAGGGGTGTGTGTGTGTGTGTGTGTGTGTGTACACTACTAGCATCTATTAGAGAGACATGTTTGACATCCCATAATACACAGCACAGGTGTCAACTGCAACAATTAACTGGCCCCACATGCCAACGGCACCAACGCTGAGAATTCCTGATCTAGACGCTTCTCTGCCTCTCTAGCCAACTCCTCCCTGACCACAAGCCACTCCTCACCCCTCCCCACCAAAAAAGAATAATCTTTAGAAGCTCAAGGGAGCAGAGAACAAATCCTCTTTTATTATAAGCACATCTCGCTATTAGATTCATCTCCTAGTTACTCTGTTACTCTCGATTGCAGCACCTTTTCAAAAAAGTAGCTGTAATTAAGTTCAGTAACTTGGATTCATTTCCCATAGCTGGTTGAAGGTGAAACTCTGTCAATTACATTAAGTGCTACAGCATCATTAGTCTCAAGCAATAATAACTTGCACACAGCTTCCTACGTGGGTGTGTGGATCTGAACTTTGAGGTCCTCTCTTTACTTTCTTTGTTTGGATTTCATTAAACTTGCCAATGTAAATCTTAAAGCAAAGGAAACTGTTGGAGGAGAAGGGGGAAGGAATCTCTGAAAATCCGGCCCTTATCACAACAGAGAAAGCAAACAGCATTGACAGCAATTAAACCGATATAGAAACCTCTGTTTAACAATCAAAGCCCCTATTAAGATGTCTCCTTAGCTGAACCAAAGATTTTCTACTCTCATTTTCTGATAGCAATCACACAGACGGGAGGCAGAATTCTTCAAGTCCCTGGAGCCTTCAGTCTCAGGGGTGAAACTGTAGACATTTCTTCTTGGATGTTGGCATTGCTGGTGCATGGAAAGGGACAGAGCGCCAAGGCAGGAGGTGGCTGCTCCCCTCTGTGCTCGCAGCAATGCCTCTGGGCAGAAGAAGGGGCCAAAGCCTGCCCTTGAAGACCATGAAGACCATCTTGGTAGTCAGAGAGACAAATCAAAGGCCCAAGAAAGGGAACCAGCATGAGTGATGAAGCGACAGAACTTCATCATGAAAATCTCCGGCTCTGGCCCGGATGGTTTAAAATCAGGTGAGTCAGGTGTGGGAAACACACACACAGGGTTGCGGACAGAGACACCAGGAGAATGGTGTGATGGTAACGTGAGCGGAAGGAGAGGAAGGGAAGGAGAGAGCAGGGGAAATCAGAAATGAGAACAGTAACAGCTCTGCTTTCCGTGGAGCGGCACTGGGCGCCAGGCACAACTGCCAATCAAGCCCTTGCATATTCCTTCATTTAATCCTTTCAAGGGTAGTTCAAAAAATTCACAGAAAATGAAATTAAAATATGTTTATTTGAGTGCAAAAAGTTTGAGATCCATGCACATGAGGGGGGTCTTTGAAAAGTTTATGGGAAAATGTATCTTATGAAAAACCTATCGAACTTTTTGAAACAACCTCACCGATGATCTCATTTAATACGAATAAGACAGTG
The DNA here is from genome assembly GCF_964237555.1 of Oryctolagus cuniculus. Taxonomy (NCBI): domain Eukaryota; kingdom Metazoa; phylum Chordata; class Mammalia; order Lagomorpha; family Leporidae; genus Oryctolagus; species Oryctolagus cuniculus. The sequence continues at coordinate 13,859,315 of NC_091452.1, forward strand.
GACATGCACATGCGGTACGTCAGCCACGGTCACTAGCTTTGGTTTCACCAACAGGAAAGCACAGAGTCGTGCCATTTGTCCAAGGCAAGAAAATGACAGAACGGGGATTTTTAATTCGGGTCACATGGCGGGGGCTTGATGAACGTTGCCAATTTCATTCCCATTTCATAGAGGGGGCAAAGAGGTTGAGAAGCCAGAAGCCATGGTCTACAGATGACTGGTATGAAGCTGGAATTTAAACCACATACTGGAGCAAACTGGATGCTTCCAGGCCAGACTGCCTGCCTACGAACCGTCCATAACTCTGCCCTCTATGTGGGAAGTCCAGGAGGGAGTGAGGCACCCGCCCTCTTAGGCTCCGCCTCCAGAAACTGCAAGAGGCCAGGGAGGGGGTGATTCCCCCGAGTCTCAGAAGCACCCTGACTTTAGTCCCATGAGACCCATTTAGCACTTCTGACCTCCAGAACCGGAAGATAACACATTTGTGGTCTTTAAACCACCAAGTTTCTGGTCGTTGGGGAAACCCACACATCACCCATCTTGGGTCAGGAAGGCTGTTAGGAACTTGGGGTATGGTGAACAGCACAACCCAGTTGTCTGAGCTCAGAGTCTAGTAGGGGAATCAAAAAGCAAATGAAGGCGAAAAAAAAAAAAAAAAAAAAAGCCCATGAGGAAAAGTTAACAGGTCAGGCTCCCGGGCTGTTTTAAAGCAATGGGATCCCTGCAGTGCATTGGAAGGAAGGCAGGATTCTGTGGAGTTAGGAGCGCCCTCTGGCGGCTGAGGGGAACTCTCCCTTCAGGCCATGACATGTGAAACAGGAGCAGGGCCTCCCCTCCTCCTGTGCCCCCATCCCCCAACTCCCATCCATCCTCATGACTCTTACAAGGCAAACCCATCTCCCCACCCAGACTGAAAGGTGTCATGAGCGATCGTGACCTGTAGACCCCACTAAAAACCAAACCCTAGTACCCCTCAGTGTCCCTAAGAAAGCAAAGGAGCTGGTTCTCCAGCCTGTGTGAGTTTCAAGAACTCAAGGAGTCCCGCTTGCCTCCTTGGAGAGGGTCCTGAAATACTTTGTGCCAAACACACCGACTCACAGCACAGGACTACGGCCTGGGGCATGGAGGGCTGTGGGGTCGAATCCTCACAAAATTTTCACAGGAGGTGCATTCCCCAAACCCAGGCAGGAAAAACAAAGACGCAGTCATAGGAAAAGGGATAATCATATTTTTAAGAAGTCATTCTGTGTTTTTTTTAAAGATGTATTTATTTGAAAGGCAGAGTTATGGGGGTGGAAGGAGAGAGAGAGAGAGAATCTTCCATCTACTGGTTGACTCCCCAAATAGCCTCAACAGCTGGGGCCGGGCCAGGCCAAAACCAGCAATCAGGAGCTTCTTCCAGGCATCTCACATGGGTGGCAGGAGCCCAAGGACTTGGACCATCTTCTGCTACTTTTCCCTGTCCATTAGCAGGGAGCTGGATCAGAAGAGGAGCAGCCAGGACACAAACCAGCGCCGATATAGAATGCTGGCACTGCAGGCAGCGGCTTAACCTGCTGTGCCACAGCGCCAGCCCCGAGAAGCCATTCTGTGCACTTTGTCTATGATGAGGACAAACAATTCTAGGCTGAGAGCCTTTGGCGGGTGGGCCTGAGTTCCATCTGTCACTGCGTCCCCTCTGTTCAAAGGACAAATGTGTGCTCAACGGATGTGAATGAATGGCTCATGTCCCGGCTAAAGCCGTCAGTTCACTGTCTTAGAGCCCCTCTTTATGACATGTGGAACAAACCTCAACTGAAGACCCTCAAAGTACTTGTGCGGTAGGGAAGGAAGGAAGCAACAACTGGGGTCTATCTGGGACGTGATCTGCTGCATGTCCCCAGGTGGGTGACAGCCCCTTGAACCTTGGGGTCATCATGAAAAAAACGTGGGTAAAGAGCAGTGTGTGCCTCTGGAGCCGTCTGAAAACCAGGTGGGACAGGCACACGGAGTACACTGGCAATGCTGGCACAGAGACGACGCTCAGTCTTATTTGCTGAACATATCCCAAACGGGGATGTGCCGCCTGCAGCCATTTTCCATTGAATCGAAACAACTTTATGCGATGGGATCTCAAGGTTACAGACGAGGGAACTGGACAGAATCAAACTGTTTGAAGCCTTAGAGCCAGCATGTGGTGGAACCTGAAGCTGAACCCAGCTTTCTATAAAAGGAAATCTCGCCATCCACCCCTAGCGTGTCTCTTTCTAAGCATTAGTTTAAAGATCGGGCCATCTTTGTGTTGGGAAGACCCACAAGAAGCTGTCTATTGCAGTCTCCGGGTCTCTAAGCCCCCTTCGACAGATGAGGAACCACCCAATCCCTAGACGTTTCCATGGAGATACAGACCTCCTAGCAACCTTATTATTAATACTAATAGCTAACAGGTATTGAGCACTTACTGCAAGGCTGGATGAGATTATGTGACTTAGATCTAGTATTTCACTTAATATCCACAAGACCATTTGAGGCATAAAGCTGAGTTAGAACCGTGGGGCCCCTGAGCCCATACCTGGAAATGCTGCCAGTGAACTGTAAGTCCCTAAGTCCTCCCGCCTCCAGCCCAGGGACAGGATGGTCTGAGAGAGATTTCAGCAGTGGTAGTGGTGCTGCATTCAAACCAACCAGCAAGTTCTTCAAGCCCAAAGATACCCCAAACCAATAAAACGTCGACATTAAACTTTTATTTTGAGGCCACAGGTCAGTCACCAGCTCAAATCCCACTGATTTGCCCAAGGTATCAAGCAATTGTTGACTCAAGCCGCTCATGATATTATTAACGTAGCAGGGAACCATTCTATTTGCTTTGCCATGGAATTCAAATATATCATCAGATCTCAAAGTAGTTTAATTGCGTGCTATCTCTAAAGGTTGCAGTACTGTAAGCTCTGGGGTACAAGCAGACTCTGCATGGAGTTAGACACAGTTTTCTCCCTGAGACAGCCACCACCTGCTTTCCGAAATCCAAAGAGCATCCCTGGGGATCCTCACTGGCTATGGAGGCCTCCAGGCAACTGCCTGGCACTGGTGACTGCAGAGGGGAGAGTGGGCTTTGGTGCCACGGCAAAGGGAAACGATAAGGCCGAGGCAACTGACAGCGAGGAGAGATGCGGGGATGTGAAGGATACCACTGTCCACTCTGAGCGGGAGACCGCGGGAGGGTTTTCAGAGGAGGTTCTTGGTGCGCCCGGTGGAACTGAAGCAAAACAAAGGGCAGGGGCGAAGGTACCAGTCCAGGAACAAGGGCATGGGAGCAATGGAGCTGTCGGGGCCAAACTACGGTATGGGGTGGAGGCAGAGGGTTAGACTAGAGGCACAGCCTTGAGCATGGGACTCCCTGGGAGGCAGGGCACAGGCTCTGTTTCTGCATGGGAACGGCCTCCAGGGGACCAGCATGGAACCCTGAAGAGAGCAGACCTGTGCTTACTGTGCCGATCACGAGCTCCAGGGCCTTGGGCACTTTCACTAGCCCGAGTCCGTTTCATGTCTGTAAGACGGAGCCCGTCCTGTCTCCCTGAGAGGACTGTCAGAACTGAGTGCAGCAGTGTAACGGGCACAGTGCTGAGCCCAGTGCCTGATGTATTGTTCTTACTGCTTCCATCGTTGTCATCCTTACTCTGCAGCAGAATGAACACTCCAGCCAGAACGTGACAGAGCTCTCCACGGACGACAATCTAGAGCAGGGGCCAGGACACCTGACCCTCAGGCCCATCATCTGATGCGTAAATAAAGTCTGATGTGCACACAGCTGTACTCCCTTCACTGACACGCTGCCCACAGCAGCTCCTGCACCACAATAGACAGCTCAGCCCACAGAGCCAAAAACAATGAGCACCTGGCCCTTTATTGAAACAGTGCCCCTACCCCGGTTGAGAGTTGTGAAACCCTGTTCCATGGCTGATGTATGGAAAGACTTTTTTTCCCCCTCTTTGGAGCCAGAAGACCTGAGTTCAAGACATACTGTTGCCACCTACAAGGGGCAAAAAGCCCTGGACAGATAGCCTGCGATCTCCAAGCCGAAACGTGTATGAGCACTTGGTGCTAACACTGCTCGTCTCATCCTCGCATCCCACGGGAAGCGATGTTTGCATCCCCAGTGAACAGAAGAGGGGAGCTAGGAGCTGCCCGGTAAGCAGCCCAGCTAAGATGCTAACCCACACCTGTGTTCTCTCCACCCTTTCCTGTCTCCCGATAGGAAAATCCACAAGGAGGTGACACCCCCGAGGACATGGCACGGCTGACAACCACAGCAACTCCAGCGGACAGAGGAAGACGACACTGCCTCTGCGTGGGCTACTTTCTGTGATTTCCCAGTTGTCATTTCATCTCAGCAGGCAGAAGAGCTGAGAATAATTAAGGGTGAGCATGGTCACAGGGGATGAAGACAACTCGCTCTTGGGAGCGTGTCCAGGGAGAAGCCTGCCTCGGGAGGGCAGCTGAGCAGTCAGGGCACAGAGCAGGTGGTGGCAGACCAACTGGAGGGCTGACGTGTGGGAGACAGAGGCAGGAAGGTGCCCAGGATGTGAAGGGAGGCATGACAGGAGAGTCGGAATCAAAGCTCTCCTCCAGCTCTGGTTAAAACATTAAAAGATGGCAAAGTTAAAGCAGAAACATTTTCAGGACAGGGGGAAAACGTGAATGCATTTCTTCTAACAACCCCCTTCAAACTCATCCCCTGTCAAGCTCATCCCCCCACCACCACCCCGGGTCTGAGATCTGGCAGGTACATGCCGAGCGGGGATCCCCTTCGTTCACCATAAATCAACTGCCAGGACGACCCAAGGGGAAACGCGGACCCCACAGGCACCACCTGTGCTCACCGCAGCCCCTCTCGGGGCCTCTATTACATTTCACTGCTGGGGGAGAAGGAGGAGATGGCAGAGGCATTTAATTACATTTCCTCATGTGCTCACTGCTGAATTTATTCAAGTGCATCAGGGTTTTTAAACTCATAACTAAACAATGGGAGACCTGGTGCTACAGGCGTGATGATCTTCCTCACGGAGATGATGGATGGAGAATCCAAGCCGTCAGTAGTAGCCGGGTGTGTGGCAGGGGCTGTGGAGGGCAGCAGTGGCTGCTGGGAAGATGATAGGCCATGGGGCTTCCCATTCCCTAGGGCAACACCGCAAGGATGGCAGCCGGGAATGCCGCCGGCTCTCAGCCTTCCTGCAAACCTCAACAGCACACACTCCAGGGAACCGATCTCTCTTCCCTCTCCTAAATCTTCGCCTTGAATTTGCCCTTGGTATACTTTTACTGCTAAGTTCTGTAAAGAGGAAGGATAGGTCTTGAAACATCAAAATCATTTTAGGTAATGAGAGAATAAGATTAAAATGCAAAAAATAGAAATCGAACGTTAACATCTACAGATCCAGAAGACTCATTAGGATCATGGTTCTACCTTGGTTTACTTAGGAAACACTCATGGACTAAATTATCCGTAAGAAGATAATGTGCAGTGCATGGGCAGTAGCAATTAAATATGACCCTGGGGGCAGGCCCAGTACTTCTTACTGCTAGCGGGTGGCATGATGCCAGGGGAGGAACAGCCTTCATCACTGTCTCAAAGACCTCCATGGTGGTGTCATATCTACTGGAGGGACCCCCAAAAGACCACTGTGCCTGGGGGATAAGGGTATGCTGACCCCATGTTCCACGCATCTGAGAAAGCAGCAGCGTAGGCTTAAAATTGCTGTCCTGGCCCCGGTCTGGCCCTCCTAAAGTCACGTTCACATCGGGACGTGAATCGGATGTTTCACACCTCCCACGTTTGAAGATGCTCTTTCTCTAGAACATTCTTCTGCTCTCACCCCACCACAACTGCTCCTAGTCCAACTCATGCCAACTCTTCCTTCCAGATCAGGCACGGCTCCTCCAGGAGGCTCCACCTGCATGCCCAGGGAGCAGGTGCCATTGCCATGGCCTCCCGTAGCACTCTGCCATACAAGTGGGTCCCTGGGCCACTTGCCTTGTCACGCCCAGGAAGCACCGCCTCTGCTTGGGTAGCCGATCTCTCTCCCAGCACCCTGGATGGTGAGCTCCTTGAGAGAAGGCGCTGCCAGTTACTTATCTTTTTGCTGCTAGTGCCTCGGGCAGGGTTTGGCTTAGAGATGAGAGACAAGGAGTTTTTCTGGTCAATTCCAGCAAATCGGGACAGCAGCCCTCATCTCCAGCACCCAAGCTCTGATCACTCCCAAACATCTCCCCATGTGCCTGTCCATCCAGAGCCCCCCAACTTCCTCAGCCACCAAGGCCAGGACCCCTGGAATGTCCACAACCCTTCAACTGCTCCCCGTATCAGACACCACTGACAGAGTCCTGCCGACCATCAGCTTTGAAATGTGTGTCCAATTGATACATTCAGTCTCCCCAGCCACCCTCCTGGGGAGCCCTTGTGTGGATCCCATTTCCTGGATGAAGAAACTGAGACTCCTGGGGCTTAACAGAGAAAAAGAGAGGTCAAAAGAATGGTGTTTGCAAGACCAGGGCTTTGTCCCAATTCTGCCACTAATGGGCAAGGTGGTTGATTTCCCTCAGCTGAGCCCTAGTCGTAACGATCACAAGGACACAGGCCAGGCATTGCCCAGGCCAGCGGCTCCCCAGACTGCCCGCATCCTGAACTCACCTGATGCCTGAGCACCCACACCCCCACTGCAGTTTCGTTGGGAGGTCAGTTTTTGAAAATAAAGGTTCACTGGAACACGGTTCTGCCCATTCGCCTGTGGCTGCTTTGGTGCTGCCAGGGCAGAATGGAGTGGTCACAAGAGACCACGTGGCCCACCATGCCCACCATCGTTCCTATCTGGTCCTCCATGAAGAGGCTGCTGGCCCCCGCTTGGCTTGTGCTGCTCTCCAGGTAATTCTAGGTCGCAGGTGAGCTTGGGTGGTGCTGCCTGGGTATCCTACAATCATCGGTCCCTTGAGCTGACAACAGCCATGTATGCTGCCTCCCCTCCCGCATCAGCAGCCCCAGTGCATACACCTGTGTGCCTATATGACGCAACCCACCCTGTGCCGCAGGTGATGATGATTCCACTTTGTAAGTAAGTGGGAAACTGAGTCTCAGAGGTCACGTGGGGGAAACGTCCTGTGACACTGACACTGATCTGAGCCTAGATCTGCCTGAATGTGGCCTCCACATCCGAACACTGTTCTGTAGTTTCTCTCGAGGTGTTCAGAAAGACGGAGAGACCACCAGCAGAGCTGGCTAGAGGGTCTTCCATGCGGCTTCCTGGAGAGAGGCCCGAGGAGGAGGAGAGGCGTGGGGAAGCCAGGGCCCCAGCTCACCGCCGGCACAGACGCAACTCAGCCCACATGGATGCAGGACCTGTCTCCTTGAACCGAAGAAACATGCTAATTGAAAGAAGCTGGCTTACCCTGCCTGGCGCAGGCTGAAATGATGACCAAACAAAAGCTGACAGACAGCAGCCCTGCGCTGCCATCACCACAAATGTCCCTGCAGAGGGAGAAAAACAGCCGGCCCCGTGCTCCATCAGTTTCAATCGTATCTGAGCTCATGTTGAAACGAACTCTGAGACACAGCAGAGGCACTGAGGGTGGCAGACACGCAGACCACAGGCTGGACTCTGCCGGCCAGGTGGGATGATTGGACCCAGGAATGGGGGAAAGGACTTGTTGGTGGATTGTGGATTGCTCTCTGGGGGGCACCCTGGGGGCTGAGAGGGTGGGGGAAGTGTGCAAACCTCCTCTTTTGCCTAAGAGGCAGACTGGGCTGAAGAATTTGCGAGCAGGTGCACAGCTAAGCTGGAGCCCTGGCTCAGCGCTGGTTTGCTCTGTCCTCTTATGTCTCCTCTGTAAACTGAGAGTGATGAAACCCACCTTGCAGAATTCCTCAAGGACCAGGCACTGAAACAGGCAGCCCGGCACACCGTAGGTGTTCAGTAAAAGGCACCCGCCCCCTAGAGCAAGCCAGGTGCTGGTTTTCAGCTTGCCTTTGCTGCCTCTCTCCCTGGCCACAGAAGACAAAACACAGGGAAGAAGCTCTTTTGAGACAGAGGCCAGGACTCTGCAGAGAAGCAGCAGTGAGTTATGGGGCAGGCAGAGCTGGCCAGGTCCTCCTGGGCCATTTATTCCTCTCCTCTCATCCTGTTCTCCCAGTGTGTCCACAGCCCCTGCCTGCCTGGGCATGATGGATGGGTCTTAAGTTCGCTGCACACTCCATCATCAATTACTTACATATTTATTGCCTTGAACTGAGTTTATGGATCTTAAATCAGAGCTCCTCAGAGCTGTCTGAGCTGAAATTCTCCCCCAATGGAAATGGCGTGTGTTTTTTTTTTAATTGTGCAGCCACCCAGTAGTTAATGTCCGATGGAAGTTAATTGTCCATAGAACAAAGGGCTGTGAGAAGTTCCCTGAATAGACTCATTCCACAGGATTGACTGCCTGAATGAACCCTGCAGGGGCAGACCAGGCGAGCTTGCTGCAAGAGGCCCCAGCCAGAAACCCAAGACGCTGGGCACCACCGAGTCTGAACTCCAGGCCATGATGCATTGCTCCCTCTCAGCAACTCGAGATGCAAAGTGCCATCCAGAGGGTGCTGCCCTGTCTGCAGCTGGCAGACACAGTGGGGCCGGCCTTGTGATGGATCATGTTCCAAGGTCAAGACAGGCTACTGTATTCCAAAGCTTGTCTTTTTTTGAGCATCCCTGAATCAGGCCAGGAAGCCAGCTGAGGCGATGGGGAGGGAACAGGTCCTGGCTGCGGCCTTGAAAGGGGCAGGGGAGCTGTACTGCACCAGGGCCAGCTTCACCGCTGAGCGAGCCCTCACCCCCAGGAACTCAGCATCAGGAAGCTGGGCTTGCAAGAGCTAAACGAGCCAAAGCTCTGATGAATCAGAGAGAGCAGCGGGTCCCCATTATTGGGCACAAGACAGTATGTAGAGGCATTTCTGGTTGCCATAATGGCAGGTGGAGACCAATGAACCACCCAACAGCCCACACAGCGCAGGACAGCCCCCACAGCAAAGAACTGTCCTGCTCCAAATGTCATGCAAAATCCCTAAGGGATCTACAGAGCTTGATGCAATCAAATACATGGGCGGGACATACTGAAGAGGGGCTCAGCTGGACCCTCCCAGCCCATCCAGGAGACACAGCTGCTTGGCTTTGGACACTGGCACCTGCTCAGAACCCATTCCTCTTCCTTCTGGCCACAGAAACCCAGCTTTCCACTGGACAACCCATGGCTCGGTCCCAGAAGTCCAAGGCAGGCCGAGCCCCCTTCCAGTTTCAAGGAAGGACTGCCTTTGAACCAGGCTTGGGAAATCAAAGCACTCTGCTTCCTTGTGATTGGTTCCAGGCCTAGGAATGTGACCCAAGATGGGCCAATCAGAACCCATGAAAAGTCCTGGGACTTCTTTCAAGTAGATACTCTCTGGACAGAGGCACTCGTCTATGGAGTGGCTCAGCCTGTGAGGTGCACCTGCCTGCCTGAGAGGGAAGCCAGCACATCGGAAAAGCAGAGTTGAGAGAAGCAGAGACCAAGGGCTGTAACGTCATTTGTGCCCCCTGGTGCTTTTCCAGTGGGAAGTAACAGGTGACAGTTCAAGTAGCTGAGTCCCTGCGACCTACACGGGACAACTCGGTTGAGATTCCAGCTCTTGGCTTCGACGTGCCCCAGCCCTGGCTGCTCCGGGCATTCAAGGAATGAACCAGTTGGTGGCAGACTGATCTGTGCCTCTGTCCCTCTGCCTTTCACATACAATAAACAGATAAGTTTTTGAGAAGATGATGAACTTTGACACTGAAAGGACCTAAACACAAAAGGCCACAGATTATATGATTTCATTTATATGAACTGTCCAAAATAGGCAAATCTAGAGAGACAGGAAGTAGAGATTGCTATGGGCCTGGGAGCAACAGCTAATGGATATAGAGTTTCTTTAGGGCAACAAAAATGTTTTGGATTCAGAAAAACAATGGTTGTCTCAACGCTGCGTCTATATCAAATAACTACAAGGGTAAACTTGATAGTATATGATTTTTAAAAAAATTTTTTAACAGGCAGAGTGGACAGTGAGAGAGAGAGACAGAGAGAAAGGTCTTCCTTTGCCATTGGTTCACCCTCCAATGGCCGCCGCGGCTGGCGCACCGCGCTGATCCCAAGGCAGGAGCCAGGTGCTTCTCCTGGTCTCCCATGCAGGTGCAGGGCCAAAGCACTTGGACCATCCTCCACTGCACTCCCTGGCCACAGCAGAGAGCTGGCCTGGAAGAGGGGCAACCGGGACAGAATCCGGAGCCCCGACCAGGACTAGAACCTGGTGTGCCAGCGCCGCAAGGCGGAGGATTAGCCTATTGAGCCACGGTGCTGGCGATAGTATATGATTGTATCTCAACAAAGCAATTACAATAAACTTGTGCACGCCTTGAAGTCACCTGGAGACCCTGTGAAAGTACACACTGCTGGGCTCTGCTGCCAGGGCATCTGACCTAGCTAAAGACAGGGCAGGGCACAGGAATGTGCATTCTTAACAAATCCCCAGGCCATGTGCCACGGCTGGACCATGCACCGCACTCTGAGAGCCACTGGGCACCAGCAAAGCTTCCCCAGTAGCACCTTGGGGCCAAACACAGTGGCCAAGCATTTTCACTACCAGGGCTCCCACAAAGCAGTTGCTTTAGTGCACACAGCCCAATGGCTCTACTAGCCGTGGGCGACTGAAAGCTGCCCAAGACATCCAGGGCTGCATGCCTAGAAAATGCAAGTTTCCCTACAGGGCAAAGGGGACCTTGCAGATAGGATTAGGCTAACGAGTTTAGGTAGGAAGATCCTGCAGGGCCCTCAATGTAATCCCAGGATCCTCCTAGGAGAAGCAAACAACAGCGTCACGGAAGGAGCTGATGCGACCCCAACAGGAAGTAGGGAAGAAACAGTGATGGGGCGCAGGACCAGGAGCCAAGGAAAGCAGGCTTCCTGGTGGGGGCGGGGGACAGGAGACAGATCCTCTTCCTCACCTCCCGGAGGAAGGAGCCCTCCTGACACTGTTTTATTTTATTTTACTCATTTATTTGAGAGAGAGAGAGAGAGAGAGAGAGAGAGAGACATTGGCCACTGGCCATTGGCCACTTCACTCTCCAAATGCCTGCAACAGCCAAGATTGGGCCAGGCCAAAGCTGGCCCAGGAACTCAACCTGGGTGTCCCAACCACTGGATATATCACCTGTTGCCCTCCAGGGGGTGCCTGAGCAGGAAAGTGGAATTGGGGGTGGAGTTAGGACTTAACCCAGCACTGTGACATAGGACACAGGTGTCCCAAGTGGCACCTGCCCCTGCCACTTTGATGTTGGCCCGAGAAGACTCATTTTGGGTTTCTGACCTCCAGGATTATAAGAGATTAAGGTTTTTATAGATTTTAGCCTCTAAATCTATGACAATTTGCTACAGAAGCAACATGGAAGTCAACATGGCCAGGAACCTCCCTATTCTTTCAAAGAAGAAGTGTAGGTGGACATTGACCAGGCTTCTGCTCCAGGCAATTCATGCACAGGATTCTCACAGCAACCCAGGAGACCAGGGCTTTGTCCCATGTCACAGAAGACAAAAGTGTAGCTCAGAGAAGCTCAGTAACTCGCTCAGCATAACTACAAAGTGGAGTGGGGGCTTCTCTATTGCAGCCTTCATAGGAAAACAAACCAACCAACCAACAAACTGGTTGTTTATCGAATCCACGACCCAGCAGCCTGGAGTGATGCAGCTGCTGTGGTAACATCTATGGGTCAGATTCAACATCGCCCTGCCTTCCCGGAAGTAGGCACTTACTTCTACCAAGCCCACAAGGGAAACCACCATCCAGGAGGAGCAAAGGGGTGCTCTTACCTCTAGTTATCACTGAGCAGAGTTTTAATTGACCTGGAAAACTATTTGGCCTGTGGGTCAGACATGCACCAGGGTTGTGTGCTCGCTGTCTGGAATTTGACACAAGCTCGAGTAGGACAGAGAGGTGATCACAACTGAGAACGCGGCTCTGACGTCAGAGAGGCCTCAGCCACCCAAGGATTCCCACTCATGCACCTGCTTCTGTTGATCTAGGACAGCACGAATGACTCCAGGAACGTGGTTCTCACATCCCATCCTCAGAGCGCCCTGCATTGCTGCTCTCAACGCTGGTGGCTAGCCCTTTCACATCTCAGCCTCAGAGTGCCCTGCAGGGCTGGTCTCAATGCTGGTGGCTAGCCCCTTTCTCTCAGCATGGCTGACTGAGTGGAGATGAGGTAGGGACCAAGAATGTGAGTTTCTAATGAGCTCTGAAGGATGCTGATGCTGCTGTTTTTGGGACCCCCCCCCCATCTTGGCCTAGATTAGTTTCTTAACCTTAGCACTAGTGACATCCTTTTTTAAAAAAGACTTATCTATTTGAAAGGCAGAATAATAGAGAGGGAAAGACAGAGATCTTCCATCTACTGGTTCACTCTCTAAATGGCTGCAACAGCTGCAGCTGGGCCAGGCTGGAACCAGCAACCAGGAACTCTGGGTCTCCCACGTGGGTGGCAGGGGCTCAAGCACTAGGCCGTCTTCCACTGCCTTCTCAGGTGCATTAGCAGGGAGCTGGCTGGGAAGAAGGGCAGTCAGGACTCCAATCAGCACTCTGATACCGGATGCTGGTGTCACAGTGGCAGCTTACTCGCTGTGCCACAACACCAGCTCCCACAGTGACAATGTGTGTGTGTGTGTGTGTGTGTGCCCATGCACACACACATTTTGGGAGGGGTAGTAGAGGTTCCTATGCATTATAGGATGTTGATCAGCATCCTTGGCTTCTAGCTGTGATGAACAAAAATGTCTCTAAACATGGCCAAACAAGTGCACTGATTGAGAGCCACGGCTTCAGCTTAATATACCAAGAACGGAAAAGAAGAAGGGGGGTCCCTGAATAAGACCACAAACACCTTGGGGCTTTGACCACAGTCCCAAGTATTTCTCCAGGGTGTGGATCGATGGGTGACCTTGGGGTGGGAGAAGATCAGAAGGCAATGGGGAATGAGGAATACTTGCCAGGGCCCCAGCCATACCACTCGTGTCTGGGACGAGCCTGGTACCACACTGCCCAGCCTGTCTCTCCTGCAGGATGCCCAAGGCCACAGGTTCTACCCATCGTCATTTTAAAAAGACCCTCAAGTTCCCAGAGATGCCAGCACTTCCCGGTGTAGTGATTCAGCCCGGTACCTAAGGACGACAGGGCCAACTCTGCACTAACTTTTGAAAAAGGAAGTCAGGGCTGGTATTTCACAAACAGCCTGATTGGAACTATCAAAGAGGAAAACAGAAATTCACAAAGCAGCCCCAGGTTCCCAATTCTTCAGTTCGGCAAACCAAATCCTAAGGTGCAATCTCCCCAGGTTTTTCAAAAGCCACGTGATTGATAGCGGCAAAAAGAGAGGTATGGGATCAGAGCATGATGTTGGGATGTGGCAGCAATCAGAGGCGTTTTCAGAGTCTCTTTGCTCCGACACCTGCCCCATTTTCCCCGGAGCTGGGCTCAGAGCACCCCTGGACCACGCCCTGCACTGCCGCTCGCTACCTGGCGTTGCAGTTCTTGCAGAGAGGAACACAGCTTGATGATGGGTCTGTTCAACGTGATCACTCTCACTTCTGTAGAAAACAAAGGCGGCATTGATGAACTCCTGAGGAAGCACAGGCACGGCTCTGATCTATGCCTTTTACCTTGCAGCAGGCGGCACAGCCTCCAAGCGCCTGTCAACATCTTTGCGCTTCGTCAATGGGACCTTGATTCTCTAAAGGCTGAAAGAGGTTTTCATGGGCGAATGCGTGGAGCCAGCTCAGGGTTTTATGAGCCCTGCTCAAAGCTCCAGGTGACTCTGTTGGCACCTGCTGGTTGCTTGCGTCCCTGGATCTCATCCCTGAGTGAGGGCAAGGACGAGATAGGCCCCGTGCTTGTATGGAGGAAACACCGAAGCAGTGGAGGGTTAGGGGGTGAGGACTCCTGTGTCCTGAAAGGAGCGAAGTTACTGCCCTGAGTTCACAGCTCAGCTTTGAACCTGACCCAATCTATTACCCTCTCTGAGACTGTTGGATGACTTGCCTAAAATATGAGAATTTAACAGCAATCTTGCAAGGTGGCTGCTGGGTGACACAAGGCTCTAGGGTCAGATCCTCATCCTGTGACTTGTCACCTGTCAGACCCTCGGGCAAGATCTCAATGAACTGTTCCGTGTTTCATGTTCCTCACTGGCCCCTCTTAGGATCAACCAAGTACTTCATGGTGCCTTGCACTTCGTAGGTGCTTAATTAACGAAGGATCCTCTCATTCGCTGCACCCAACCAGGGGGCATCAGATAAGACGTGGGTAGGCTGTGATCATGTGAGAGATCCGGGGGTGTCTAATATGCTTGGTTGAATAGTGACCCCTAGAAATGCACATTTACCCAAAGCCTCCACAACTGACCTTATGTGGAAACCGGGTCTTTGGAAACGTAATCCAGTTTAAGATGAGGTCACATCGGCTTAGCACTGGGTCCTGAGTCAACTGACTTCTCAGGAGAGGGGAAAGTGGACGTGCAGACACAGAGGGAAGAAGCTGGGAGGAAACACACAGGGAGAACTCGTGGGACAAGGGGGCCAGAGGCCACAGTAGGGCATCCACAAGCCCAGCAATGCCCAGCAGTGCGGCAGCCCCCAGAAACTGGAGGAGGCAAGGAAGGACCCTGCCCGGAACCTTGAGAGAGAGCACGGCTGCCCACACCTGGACCTTGGTCTGTCCTGCCAGGCCCTAGAATTGCTAAAGAATAAAAGTCTGCTGTCCTATGCCCCCCCTCCATGTGTGCCACGTCATTTGGAGGCCATTACAGCTCCCATCAAGGGCAGCCTGTTTACCCTGCTTCATCCTCCGGGAAAGGGCCTGCCAACCGGCTCAGTCGCTGGAGAAGTCCCCACCCGGCCAAGGAGTACCAGGAGCAGTGGCCAGCAAACCTATTAGGTAAAGTAGTGACTGTTAAGTATTTAGGGCCCTGGAACCCATATGGTCTCTGTCGCTGGCACCCGAGAGCAGCCAGAGGGGGTGTGTGAGTGCACGCGGCTGGCCTGTGTCCCCACACTTCTGGGTTTTAGGGAACTAAAGTTCAGTTTCACATGCACGCCCATATCTCATTAGATATCACTTTTTACATCTTTTCAAATATTGAAAAAAACATAAAAACTCATTCCTAGCTTGTGAGTACAGAAGAGCAGCAGAGGGCCAGATTTTGGAGGACAGAATTCACCTAACATACGATTAACCACTTCAAAGTGGGTGGTTGAGTGGCATTTGGTATATTCACCGTGTTGGGCAAACTTCACCTCCAGAGTCCCACTGTCTCCCTGACCTGTTACAGGACGCCCCCCACCGCACCTACAGAGCAGTTCCCCACCCCCGGCACCTCCGCCCAGCTCCTGGTCCCTGGGGATTTGCCTACCTTCCATTTCAGTCAGGGGCGCGGGCCTTCTTTCTGCCAAGGCCGTCTGCATATTTGTAACCTCACGTGCCGGCCATACAGAGTCGTAGGCTTACAACAGCCTGCTAGAGATGGACGGAATTTCAAGTCCCACCTGTGGCTCCTTGGCGGGGCCAGACCAGAGGACCTCAGTGACTTATACGGCCTACAGCCAGACACTGCCCGCCCCTGGTTTAAGTGGAATCACGCAGCACGTACACAGTGCTTCTGAGACTCACCCATGTTGCTGCATGTGTCAGCACTTGACTACGGCTGAGCAACAGCCACATGTATGTAAATATATAAACATAAATACACACACACACACACATATAAATGTATTCATTTTAGAAATTTGGGGGAAAAGGAAGAAACAACCAGGTCAGAGAGAGGACGATTCAACCATGAAGGAGGAAAGGCCGGGTGTGCAGTGGCTGAGACACCACTTGAGGCGCCCACGCCCCATCTCACAGCACCTAGTCTGAGTTCAGGTTCCTCTGCTTCTGATCCAGTTTCCCGCTCATGCACATCCTTCAAGGCCACAGCTAATGGCTCAGGGTCCCTGCCACCCCACCAGAAACCTGGATGGAG
Source organism: Oryctolagus cuniculus (assembly GCF_964237555.1). Lineage (NCBI taxonomy): Eukaryota > Metazoa > Chordata > Mammalia > Lagomorpha > Leporidae > Oryctolagus > Oryctolagus cuniculus. The sequence continues at coordinate 13,875,397 of NC_091452.1, forward strand.
CTCCTGGCTCCTGGCTTCAAGCTGGCCCAGCCCTAGCTGTTGTAGGCATTTGGGGAGTGAATCAGCAGATAGGAGATACCTCTCTCTCTGTGCCTGTTTCTTAGCATTTCTATCTCTCTGCCTTTCAAGTAAAATAAAATTTTTTTTTTTTCAAAAAGTAGAACTGATGGGGCCAATGCTATAGTGCAGAGGGCTAAAGTCCCTGCCTGCAGTACCAGCATCCCATGTGGGCACTGGTTTGAGTCCCGGCTGCTCCACTTCCAATCCAGCTCCCTGCTAATGTGTCTGGGAAAGCAGTAGAAGATGGCCCAAGTGCTTGGGTCCCTGAATCCATGTGGGAGACCCAGAGGAAGCTCCTGGCTTCTGGCTTTGGAATGGCCCAGCTCCAGCCATTGCAGCCATTTGGGGAGTGAACCAGCAGATAGATGGAAGACCTCTCTCTCTCTCTCTCTCTCTCTCTCTCTCTCTCTTTCTCTTTCTCTTCCTCTTTCAAATAAATCTTTGAAAAAAAGGTAGAACTGATAGAATTCAATACTAAAAGGAAGAAGGGCTCCTTCCAAATGTCACTGCTGCAAATCAGGAGACGAGAAAGAAAGCTTCGGCTGCTGCAGAGGCACGAGGCTGGCACCCAGGCTGAGTGGTGGGGGTGCCCTGTTACTAACAGACGCCGCTGGAGGGCCGGCCGCTTCACCTGGGGGAGCCTCAGCTTGTTCATCCATTAAACAGGCACATGGGCAACCGCTCTCCTGCCTCGCCGACTTACAGGTTCCAAGTGGTTGGGGTAATCAGATGTAATTCTGCTCAACCCAACGCATATTACACGCCGCAGTAAGCACAATGGATGGTTCATTAAAGAAAAGAGAGTCCAGGATCACTAAATTAAGTCACACAAGTAGTCCTCCAAAAGGTCATGAAGATGCATCGTATGAAACAAAGTATGCACGCATTTCAATTTTTTTTGCCTCCAAATAAATATGCCTTCTAACTGCATTTCCCACGAATGTTTGAATATTGTATTAAAGGTCTTTGAAAGGCCTGTTGTAAAAGAGGCCTTAGCTACCTGAGGGAACTCAGAGTCTGCAGGCAGGTTTGACTGTGGAATCCTTTTTCCCCCACAATACTTATTAACATCTCCACAACCAGTGTCTAGCAGGTGCGCTCTGAGGGGTGAGGGACCCCCACCCCAAGGGGCCACGAGCCCAGGGCTGATCTACACCCAACCCCTCAGAGCTTCTCAACAGCTTCCCACTTGCCCGCCCTGGCTTCCGCTGGCCATCCCCACCTGCCACTCCCCTCTTCACCATGACAGCAAGGCCCCTGAGGCTCCATCTAAGGAGAGGAGGGATGGGACAAGTCCCCTGGCTCTACCTGTTGGGGGTGACACTAGGAGCTCCAGGCTCAGCCCAGCCACCTCCTAGCAAGCTGCTTCTCTCCGTGCCTCTACTTCCTGTTGGGCCATGGTTAGGTCTACCTCTGAGGGTGGTGGTGCTGCTGATGCGAGATGCTATGATCAGACACAGCATGCGGAGCACGTGGGACAGGGCCTGGCACCCAGCTGGATCAACAGATGAGAATTAAACAAGTTGGAGATTTTTAATAAAGATCAAGGCTCAAGGTACCCAAGAACACAGAGATGGTCTCCTTGGTGATGGCTCCCTAATGACTTTCAAACTGCTCATCTTCCCTCCCCCCTCCTCTGCCTTCCCTCCCTCCTCCTGCCAACAAGCACTTGCTGACACGTTCTCGGGCTCACACACTGGACTTGGCTTTGGGGCTAGGGACACAGGGCTACAACAAGGTGTCTGCAGAAAAGCAACCGCTCCCTTCAAGACACATTCCTCTGCAACAAGGACACAAATAAGCGTGGGAGTAGGGGGAGGGAAGAAGGCATCCCTGCCTTGAGGGGACCCCACCCCCCAAAGCTTCTCTCTTCCTGCCTCGGAATGAACTCCCCCCTTTGCCGTCCCAGATGTCTGTGCCCTGGAGTCCACAGGCAGTGCTGTGGGTGACACGGCCCTGGTCCCCGTGCCGCACCTGCAGTGCGATTCCTGCACTGCCTGGCTGGGCTCAATGACAATGAGCTCCTCAAGGGCAAGGGACATGTCTGGCTGTCTCAGCCTCCCTGCGCCCTGTCTGGCTCAGAGCGGCCGCTAATGAAGAGCTAGTTGCACCAAATTAAAGTAGGGTGAGGCTTGTTTGCACAGAGAGGACGTTCTCCCGAGATTAATTAACAACAGGAACCTGGGTGCACTCACTGTGTGCCTGTGACTCCTGGTGGTCATCTCAGGGACTCTGGGGAAACAGACACATGTTGGGGGGTCTTCAGAAAGTTTGTGGAAAATGCCCATGATGAAAACACGACGCAGGGATTGCAGATTTGGCTTGCACCAAAATAAACTGATCTTTGAACTTCACTTCTCCGTGAACTTTTTGAAGCCTCCTCTTCAAATCCCCCCACCTCTGGCAGGTAAAGAAACAACCCAGAGAGATGCATGGCTGGCAGGAGACAGAGTCAGAACCGAGCCTGGGTGTGTGCAGCCTCCACGCCACTGTCTGGGCCGGTGCAGCTGCCACTCTCCTTGAGTGTTAGGGGCAGGCATGATGGGCAAGGGGGCGATGGGGTCAGGCTTCGCCTGACAGCAGATGAACCCGGGGCTCCTGCAGGCCTGAGGCCAACAGACAGGTGTGACAGGATGGTGCAGGGGTGTGAAGCCACCAGTGCTCCTCTGGAGACAGCAGGGCAGAGCTGGGGCACACGGGAGGCCACAGTGTCCCTGAGGCCACTGATGCGTGAGCCACAGCTCGTGGCTGCTTAGCCACCTGCTTGCTGGTCCACATGAGGTCAGCTCAACTCTGCCAGGGGAGCAGCCCAACGTCAGAAACTAGATGTTTCCCGAATTGCTGGGGAAAGGAGGGAGGGATGGGAGCCATCGGCCAGGGCTGGAGTCCTGGTTCTGTTTTCTCTCAACCTGCAGTCGGCCTCCTGTCCCCCAAACCCCAATACATTATTTCCTCCTCTCTCCCCTCTGATCCTCCCTTTGTGCCTGCCTCTGGCCTTGGCCCCAACATTAGAAAGAAAGACACATCCACATCCAAGCCTGGAAAGAGTCGTGTACTCTTTTTTTTTTGGACAGGCAGAGTTAGACAGAGAGAGAGAGACAGAGAGAAAGGTCTTCCTTTTTGCCGTTAGTTCACCCTCCAATGGCCACCACGGCCGGCGCATCGCGCTGATCCGAAGGCAGGAGCCAGGTGCTTCTCCTGGTCTCCCATGCGGGTGCAGGGCCCAAGCACTTGGGCCATCCTCCAGGGCCACAGCAGAGAGCTGGACTGGAAGAGGGGCAACCAGGACAGAATCCAGCATCCCAACCTGCGGGGAGCAACTCGGACTGGACTAAGTTACTGGAATTAAGACTTATTCTATGCATCTGCTCTCCCACAATATGGCGCTGGGAGAGGAGGAAACAGCTTCTACGCAGCTGCCTCTTGTCAACTTGAGTGATGACCTGCAGGAGCTGATCCTGCTCCTGATTGGAGGAGAGCAGCGTGCTCGGCGTGTGGGTAGCAGAGTTGGGATTGGTGGAAGAGGACTATAAAGGAGGAGAGAGACAACATGCACCAGGAACATCTAGGGGGAACATCTATCTGAAGGAACACCTGTGCAGCCCCCGAGAGAGCCGGCCGGCGGTGTGCCGCTCCCCCGCGGAAGTGGGGAAAGTGGCAGGGGGGCCCGCCCCTCCACGGAGGTGGAGGGACGGCAGCCAACCCGGGAAGAACCAGCAGCAAACCCGGGAAGGGCCGAGCAGACGAAAGAACAGCGTAGGGTCCTGTGTCGTTCCTCCGTGAAGAGGGGGAGCGACACCAACCGGGACTAGAACCCGGGGTGCCAGCGCCGCAGGCAGAGGATTAGCCCAGTAATCCAGGGCGCCAGCCAGAGTCATGTACTCTTACAGCCAAGGCAGCCTGTTGACTGTACGTGTTAGTGCCAAGAAGGGGCTGTGCCTGGATCAAACCCCAGGCCCAACACCTTGCAGCTTGAACCGTCTCAGACGAGCAACATCACCTCTCTCAGTCTCAAGTTCCCTGTCTTTAAAATGGGAATAAGAACCTTCCAAGGGTTGATGTGAGATTACACAAGGTTTTAACCTAGGCACAGCGCGTGGCAGATAATAAATGCTCAATGAAGAACATGTCACATACCTACAGACTGCAGAATTCAATATCCTAGACACCGGCTAACTACAGGATGAACCCAGACCACCACCCATTTTTGTACAATTGCAATTGAAGAGGGTTTTTATACTTTTAAGTGGTTGGAATAAGATTGTTTTAAGCAATATTTTGTGATGTGAAAATTATGTAAAACTTAAATTTCAGTGCCCAGAAAATGTAGTGGGAATCAGTTGCATGCACACACACACACACACACAGAGTTCACTTCTTTTTTGTTGCTTTCGTGTGACCAGGGCAGAGACCACGTGGCCGGTTCTCCCATGGCACCACTGGCATCTGGGGCTGGACATCTGCAGTGGGGGGCTGTGCTCTGCCCTGCAGGATGACAAGCTCAGGCCGGCCTCTGCCCTCTGGCTTGAGAGGAACCACCAGACTATAGTATTTAGGATCTGGCCCCGACAGAAGGACCCTGCCATTCCTGAGGCAGCTTCCGCTTTGCACAAAAGAAGAAACTGAGGCCAGGCGTGGAGGGGAGGAATGCGACCTGCCCAGACAGAGCCAGCGCGATGGCAGCAGCAGCACAGTGATGGCTTCAGTGGCTTTCCTACTCCTACACACTTCTGAGCGCTCTCTCTACTCTGTCACTCAGAGGGTTTTTTTTAAATTTTAGTGAGTATAAATCAATGTGATTTTCAGAGGATAATTCAGCCATATAATTCATAGCCTGATAAATACACACACACTATGCCACAGAAATTCTTCTAAAAGTGCCACCTAAGGAAACAGTCACAGATCTCCACTGAGCACAGTAGTGGTGTGGATGGTGGTGGGATTACAGAATTGCTGAGAATGCTCCCACATTAGAAAACCACCCAAGGGGCCGGCGCTGTGGTGCAGAGGGTTAACGCCCTGGCCTGAAGCACCGGCATCCCATGTGGTCACTGGTTCGAGACGGGGCTTCTCCACTTCCAATCCAGCTCTCTGCTGTGGCCTGGGAAAGCAGTGGAAGATGGCCCAAGTCCTTGGGTCCCTGCACCCACGTGGGAGACCTGGAAGAAGCTCCTGGCTCCTGGCTCCTGGCTTCAGACAGGTGCAGCTGCGGCTGTTGCAGCCAACTGGGGAGTGAACCATCAGATGGAAGATCGCACTCTCGCTCTCTCTCTCTCTGCTTCTCCTCTCCGTGTAACTCTGACTTTCAAATAAATAAATAATTCTTTAAAAAAAAAAAAAGAAAAGAAAACAATCCAAATGGCAGACAACAGGGGTGCGGTGAATAACACTCAGACATAACATGGTGAGGTACAATGCAGCCGTCAAAAATGATCCCAGTTAGAACACACACACACACACACACACATTTCACACTCTACATACACAAGAGGTTTTCAAAAAGTTCATGGAGGGTCTGGCGCTGTGGTCTAGTAGGCTAAGTTTCCACCTGCAGTGCTGGCATGCCATATGGGCACCGGTTTGTGTCCCAGCTGCTCATCTTCTGATCCAGCTCTCTGCTATCACCTGGGAAAACAGCAGAAGATGGACCAAGTCCCTGGGCTCCTGCACCTGCATGGGAGACCTGGAAGAAGCTCCTGGATCTTGGCTTCGGATCGGCTCAGCTCTGGCTGTTGCGGCCATTTGGGAAGTGAACCAGTGGATGGAAGACCTTTCTCTCTGTCTCTCCCTCTCTCTGTAACTCTACCTCTCAAATAAATAAATAAAATCTTTTTATAAAAGTTCATGGAAATAGTATGATGAAAAAACTCACATAGATTTCAAAAATTTTGCACCAAAATAAACTTATCTTTTAATTCCATTTTCCAACCAATTTTTTTTCAAGATTTTGTTTCTTTGAGAGGTAGAGTTACATTCAATGAGAGGGAGAGACAGAGAGAAAGGTCTTCCATCTGCTGATTCACTCCCCAATTGGCCACAATGGCCAGAGCTGAGCCAATCTGAAGCCAGGAGCCTGGAGCTTCTTCCAGGTCTCCCACATGGGTACAGGGGCCCAAGCACTTGGGTTATCCTCCATTGCTTTCCCAGGCCACAGCAGAGAACTGGATCAGAAGAGGAGCATCCTGAACTAAAACTGGCACCCATATTGGATGCTGGGACCACAGGAGAAGGATTAACCTACTGCACCACAGAGCCGGCCCCCCACCAATCTTCTGAAATATTCTGGTATATAGATAGAGGGGTGGAGGGAGAGGGAGTGGGAGGAAGAGTACTGGAGACATGCACATTTCCATATATTAGCAACTCTCCCAATAGTGAGATGAGTTCTGCAGTAAGCCATTATTAGTATTGTGTAAAAAGTAAGTGCTGCTGATTTTAACTGTCAAAAGAACCAGACAATCATCTCTTGTCCCTGCCGGACTCCTAACCCCAATGCCATGCACGTATGCCGGAGCTGTGAGAGCAAGTAGGGAACAGCAGGAACCCCTGGGAGACACAGTGATGCCTGGACACCTCTGTCCTGGATCTAATTTGCAGAAGAGCGCTTAGAAAGCCACACAGGGGAAGGCAAGGCCAGGGTGGGCCTTTAGATCTCTGCTGAGGTCTCCAAAAAATCAGGCAAATTAAGGCGTGCACCTGAGCTTCAAAGAAACTTCTCGATACTTGCAGACACACCAACACACAGGCACATGTGTATATTCAATGAAGGTTACCTGACATCTGCAGGCAGGGTGAGGAGTAGGTGAGGCGTGACGCGGCCAGGCACCCACAAACACCCACAAACCTGATGTTCACAGGAAAGGTGACAGGAAAGGAGAGGGTAAGCACTTGGGGGACCCAGGAGCCAAGTTTCATGATCTGGCCCAAGACGGATCCCGAGCAAAAACAAACACCAAGCCTGGGACCCAGGAGCAACCTCAAGTTTCTTCTCACAACTGCCTCCTGCAGAACCAATGGCAACCTTAACCAGCGGTAACTCCAGCGGTAACCGTCTACAGGCGGTCCTAGAAAAGCAGGAAATGTGGCACCTGCTACAGCATGGGCCAGCCTTGAGGACACGATGCTAAGTGAAATAAGCAAGACATCCAAGGACAAAGACGCCAGGAGTCTACCTGTAGGAGACACCTGCAGTAGAGGAAGGTAAAATGGTAGTCGCCAGGCGCTATGGGAAGAAGGCAACAGGGAGTCCACGTTTAGTGGGTACAGTTTTGGGCGCTATGGGAAGGAGGCAACAGGGAGTCCATGTCTAGTGGGTACAGTTTTGGGCGCTATGGGAAGGAGGCAACAGGGAATCCATGCCTAGTGGGTACAGTTTCAGGCAGGACAGGTGAGAAGTTCTGGAGAGGCCTGGCAGCAGTAGTGGTTGGACACCAGTAACAGCACAGAACTGTATATTGGAAAATGGCTAAAACGGCAAATGTTGTGTCTGTGTGTATATGTGTATGTGTATGCATATATATATGTATAGTTGTATATAGATATATCTTGGCATAACAAAAAAAAAAGAGGGAAAAAAAATCACATCTTTGGAAGGAATGATAGAATCATTTTCGGCAGAATGTTGCCTTTCGCCAGGGTCACCCAGGACAACACTCCAGTGCCTTTGTGCTCTCTGTAAAGGGCTAGCAAACAGAAAATTTAACTTGTTCTAAGACTTGTGGATTGGAAATTCCCAGAAGAAACAACAGTCAATGCACCTGTGATACAATACGTGCCCTCACTCATAATTCAATCACCACAGACTGACACTAAAGCAATTTTCTGCCTATCAACTGGAAAACCTGGATCACGCTGAACAGAACCCAGGGATGGTGAGGGTGCAGGAAACACGTCTCTCATGCTCCCTCCGTGGGGCTCCGCGGCAGTTTGTGGGAATCTATCCAAGCTCTATAAGCACATGCCCTTTGATCCAACACCTCTGCTGCTAGAAGTGAATCGTAGAGCAGTCCCGGTTCATCACACAGACCTCAGGGATCTCCCAAGATTCTCCCAGCCTCACTGTGTCCCAGGCCCTCGGCTCCCTGCTCTGCCTCAACCGCTGCCTTGTACGTGGACTCTACGTAGCCCCTGGGACTTTGTCGCCCCAGGTTGATCAACAGCACATCCAGAGTTTCTGATACCTCCTGCGTGGCACTGGTAAAGCACCTGCCATGGGGCACGGGGGCTGCCTCTGTGAGCAGTGTCATGTGGGCTGGATGACAACCTGCAAGGACGGGAGAGTTGCAGCCCTGTGGGGTGAACCTTGAACGCTGAGGACACGATGTGAGAAGCAGCCGAGCAGATCCTGTCCTCTTCCTCCTCCTCAATGGACTGCTCTTGAGGCAGTTTCTCTGTAAAACCTGTCCTAAGACATCCCAGGTGCCTGAGCAGATGCACCTGCCAAGTGACCTGCTGGGTCTCTCTCTTTCTCTCTCTAAGATTTATTTATTTATTGGAAAGGCAGAGTTACACAGAGAAAGAAAGGCGCAGAGAGAGAGAGAGAGAGAGAGAGAGTTCTTCCATCCAATGGTTCACTCTCCAGATGGCCATAACGGCCAGAGCTGCACCGATCAAAAGCCAGGAGCCAGGAGCTTCCTCCAGGTCTCCCATGCAGGTGCAGGGGCCCAAGGATTTGGGCCATCTTCTACTGCTTTCCCAGGCCACAGCAGAGAGCTGTATTGGTAGTGGAGCAGCCAGGACTCAAACCAGTGCCCATATGGGATGCCGGCACTGCAGGTGTGTGATATGCCACAGTGCCGGCCCCTGGGGATACATCTTGATAAGCCCATTCTAACTTGAAAATATTTTAATTCAAAAATACATTTAATACTGTACCAAACACCATAGTTTAGAACACACACGTAGCGTAGTATTCACCCTCCTGACTGTGCGGCTGCCTGGGAACTCAAGCTCACGCCAGGCCCAGCAGAACAGCATCATAGTACACAGTCACTAGCTGGGAAAACTTCAAAATTCCAGCTGTGGTTCCTACTGAGTCTGTATTTCTTTCACATCATCATAAAGTCAAAGAATTGCAGGGGAAACCACTGTAAGCTGGAGACCATTTGTATATGCAAGACACTGTGGCACTAACACAGTGAAGACCCAACAATGCAGAGCAGTGAGTGAACGAATAAATAATAGCACAGCCACACTACCAAATATTACACGTTGTTAGTGCTTAAACATATAGATATGGAAACACAGCCTTAGACAACGTTGAGTAAAAATAAGCAAGATGTAAAATAACATATTTTAGTAAAGTAATAGAACATACCACTATCTACAGAAAACATTCAGCAAGGACATACCTGTGGGGAGCAACTCAGACTAGACTAAGTTACTGGAATTAGGACTTATTCTATGCATCTGCTCTCCCACAATATGGTGCTGGGAGAGGAGTAAACAGCTTTTACACAGCTGCCTCCAGTTCGACCAGTAACCTGCAGGAGCTGATCCTGCTCCTGATTGGAGGAGAGCAGCGTGCTCGGCGTGTGGGTAGCAGAGTTGGGATTGGAGGAAGAGGACTATAAAGGAGGAGAGAGACAACATGCACCGGGAACATCTATCCGAATAACATCTGAGCAGCCCCCGAGAGAGCCGGCCGGCGGTGTGCCGCTCCCCCACGGAAGTGGGGAAAGTGGCAGGGGGAACCGCCCTTCCACGGAGGTGGAGGGACGGCAGCCAACCCGGGAAGAACCAGCAGCAAACCCGGGGAGGGCCGAGCAGACACAGGGTCCTGTGTCATTCCTCCACGAAGAGGGGGAGCGACAATACCCAGCCCTATTCCTACATAAACATCTTCTACAAGTGGGATTTGATCTTCTTCCTTGATATATGTGTGTATTGTGTAAATGTGTTGCAATAAGCACAAATTATGTTTTGTTATTTAATAAAATTAAGTCTTGAGACAGGCATTTGATGCAATGATTGAGATATCATTCGAGGGGCTGGCACTGTGGCGTAGTGGGTAAAGCCACCGTCTGTAGTGCCAGCATCCCACATGGGCACCAGTTCGAGTCCCAGCTGCTCTACTTCCAATCCAGCTCTCTGCTATGCCCTGGGAAGCAGTAGAAGATGGCTCAAGTCCTTGAGCCCCTGCACCCGTGTGGAGACCCAGAAGAAGCTGCTGGCTTCAGACTGGCGCAGCTCCAGCCATTGTCCACATCCCATATCAGGGTGCCTGGGTTCTGGTCTCCTCTGTGCTCCCAATTCCAGCTTCCTGCTAATTCACACCCTGCGAGGCAGCAGCAGGTGCCCTGCCACCCATGTGAGAGACACAGATTGAGTTTCTGGCTTCTAGCTTCAGTCCTAGGGTCCCTGCACCATTGGGGAGCGAAGCAGCAGATGATCTCCACCTCTCTGTCTCTGTCTCTCTCCTTCCCTCTCTCTCTCTCTCCCTCTATGTCTATCTCTCAAATGAAATGAATTCACAAAAATTATAAAAATAAAGGCTTAAAAAATCTAGAGAAAATTAGTTCCAAGGAGAAGTTACACAGAGAAAAGTACACAAACGGGTAATTAAGACTCGGCTGCATTTGTTCAGGCTAAATGGAAAACGCTCCGGAACTCTCTGGATGCCATGTCCCTGGATGGGCTGCTCGGAACTCTAGCTCATTACCTGATAAAATGTGATTTTAATATCGCTGTTAGGAGTAAATGATTGATCTGGCTGCAGAAGTAACCCAACAGACGATGAAAAGGCAGGCCGCCGACATCTCCAAGGAGAGAGGTCCCTGAGCATCTCCCAGGCGCACTTCTGTGCGCTCGGCTGTGGCAACTTGGGGAGAGGAAGATGGATCAACATCACGGGGCTGCCTTTTAATTTACACCGTGAAATAATTTTGACGGTCGCTGCTAAGTGTTTAACTAATGTGTATTCTGGAAATGTCACCACTGCCTCTGAAATTTACTTTGATATTCTCTGAGTGTTATCTCTCTATTAACGTGCGAGTGCGGCAAGAGTTGCTCTCTGCCTCCTGTGCTGACACCTCTTCCCGACATGCTAAGACCTGGCCAGAACTGGACGATCATGATTGCAGTTAAGATGAAACTTATCTTCAGAGAAATCTGTTCTGTTTTGTGTCTTCCAGAGACCCAGCACAGTACACTTTCCCGTCCCACCACACCCTATATACTAGAGGTTCCCAAGGCTCCCCTTGGATCCTGGGGTGTTCTCTACTCCAGTCCACCTGTGACAGGAACAAAAATGTCTGGGTTGGGGCACAAGCACCACCCTCTCTCTTCTGGTGAGACCCACAGTGCTGAGAACATGCTCAGTTGTACACACAGACATCAAACTCCTCCTGATCTTAAGTGGACTTGGGGCGGCTTGGCCATGGGATAAAATCCTGCAGAATGACCCATGAACTTGAGGGTCAATGTTAAAGGCTTTGTGGTTCTTGGCTACTAACTTCCATGACCTGCCCTTCCCCAGGTGTTCATCCCAGGATCATGAAAACTGGGGTAGACCAGTAGTCCTCCAGTGTCCATGCCCCATAAGCACGCTGTGTTCTCTGAATTCACACAGTATGAGCGCTTAGGTTATTCTGTATGGATGTTAAAGAACCAGGTAACTCCAGGAGGCTAGCAAACCCAGGAGATTGCTACCCATGCCTATTATTTCCTAAGGGAAATGGGAGCATTGGAGAACTCATGGATACTACGAGACACCCAGCATCCCCTCCAATCAACACCACTGGCTGAAGAAAGTAGACTTGTCCAAAGCCACAGCCCCTCCCCAAGGACAGCCCGTGGTTAAGACTGGTCAGCAAGGTTGTATGAAAACCTGGGAGGCCCTGGTGCCCGATTCGGAACACCTCTGCATTGCCAGCCCAGCTCCTGAGCACTTGTGAGGTTGGATGAGGTCTCTGTCGAGAGAGAGAGACCTCCTTCTGCCCAGAGTCTATCACTCTCCCTCACTGCTGTTGACTACAACAGGGCTCCCTAATAAACTCCCCACATGCTAATCTCCTCCTCTGATTCTGCTGTCCAGGAAACAACCTGCAACATCTGACAAATCTTGGAAAGAAAGGCAGGTTCCATGATTCATTTTCCCTTTTTTCTTTCTTCCCCTCTTTCTTTCATTCTTTTGTACATTCACTCATTCACACGTGCATGTAACACAAGTATAATGAACAGGCTGGGGACCCTGTGTGACCCAGGGATGGACAACAGGTGCTGGGTGAGCACTTTCACTAAAATGTCCCTCGGCTGTGGTTTTCTTTGCATTCATCTTGTCTGGGGTTCACGGCTCTTCTCCAGACTTTTGTTAAATATCTTTTGGGGCCAGGGCTGTGGCTTTGCAGGTAAAGCTGCTGCCTGCAGTGCCGGCATCCCATATGGGCGCTGGTTCAAGTCCCAGCTGCTCCTTTTCCAACCCAGCTCTCTGCTGTGGCCTGGGAAAGCAGAAGATGGCCCCAAGTGCTTGGGCCTCTGCACCTGCATGGGAGACCTGGAGGAGGCTCCTGATTCATGGCTTCATATCAGCTCAGCTCCAGCCATTGAGGCCATCTGGGGAGTGAATCAGTGGATGGAAGACTTCTTTCTCTGCCTCTGCCTCTCTGTAACTCTGCCTTTCAAATAAATAAATAAATCTTAAAAAATCTTTTAACATTTCTTGAAAATTCATAATCATTATTTCTTTAGATTTTGCCTCTTTCTCTCCTTTCACTCTGGAATCTCAATAACAAGTTAGACTTTTCCGGTGGGCATCTCTATAATTCCTATTCTGTGAATAAATCTAATCTACTGTTAAACCCATGTTTGATTAGTTTCAGATCTTAGATTTTTTTTTTTAACATGAGAAAGTCCATTTGATTTCTATTCAGTTTCCAGATCTTCTGCAGAAATTTGTCACCTTGTCATCCAATTTCTTAGATGCTATTTAAAGTCCAAGTCTTACAGTGGAAGACAAACAATCAAAAACAAACCACTGATAAAAGCAATGACACAGATGCATTTCAACATAACGCAGCATGAAACTAGCCAGACACAAAAGATCACATGCTATATGAAACAATACAAACTCCATAAAACATAATCTCTAGATGGTTGGTGGGTCTGGGAGGGTGGAGGGACCGACTGCAATGGGGACAAGAACTCTGTAGGGTGATGGGAATGTTCCTTGTACTCATTATGGTCACATTGACGTGGGTGTGTGCACCTGTCGAGCTCATCCAACTATCTATTTCAAATGGCTACAATTTATTATACTGCAATAGTTTTGGCTTTAAAACACTTAAATTAATCCTTGACCAGCTGAGGAAACAGCTCCTAATTCTAGCAAATCTGAGAACATAAACATTAAGAATGAACCCATGATAAAGCAAACGGAGATAAAGTGCATGTCTGGTAAGTCAAATATCTGGATCTCCTCCGTGTCTGTTTTCTTTCTCATGGTTTACAGTTATGTGGTTTTTGCCTCCTAATATGTCTGGTAATTTTTTATTCAATTCCTAAAATTGTGCATGAAAATTTGAAGAGCTCATTTGAGTTTCTGGATGATGTTATCTTTCTCCGGTTAGAATTTACATCTTGCTCCGGCAGGCAGTTAGGAGAGAGATAAAGCACATTAATCCAATAGGGATTGAGTCGATCTGATACCAGGCTTCATTTTTATAAGCACCAGTCTGTTCCAAGCTTACCCTAACTCCCCGACTGTGGTGCCTTAGGGTCCCTATTGGACATACTGGTTTTTCTAAGGGTCCCTTTTTCGCGATGAACCTTAAACTCCAATTTTTGTCCCTCAGCTTTCTGCAGTACAGGAAGTTCTCAGGTCCTTGGTCTCTCAGCCACCACATTGAAACTGGCAAACACCGTGAGAGGGAAAGCAGTGTGCAGCCTTGGGGTCAGCTCTCCATGCCCGCTTTCTTTCTGGGCCTGTGGTCACTCTTGTCCAAGCTACCTTAGCAGCGTGCTGATGTTTTCAGACAGATTTCAACAACAATTCTGTCCAGCTTTTCCAGTTATTCTTTGCAGAAGGGTTGGTCTACAGCAACACCACTGTTGGACACAGAAATTTCAGCCAGACCCCAGGGAGACACAGCTCCAAGGCCAACCTCTACCTGCGAGAACTTTCCAGGGTCACTGGGAAGTTCCACAGTGCTGCCTGCTAGACTGGCAGGCCATCAAGCAGCACCCTCTCCTGATGCAGCTGGCCTCGGGGAATAGTCAATTTACAATTTTGGAAATGCTAATGAGGATGGACACGCATACAGCATGCCGGTCTGTCTTCAGTGAAGCCAATTCATTATCTCGCTGGAGCCTCACAATTGATACCTTGTTAAAAATCACCTTTCCTGAGATATAATGTAGGTGGCACAAAATTCACTCATTTTAAGTGCGCACTTGCTGTGGTAAATTGACAGATTCGGGATTACCACCACAGTCCAACACCAGAGTACTTCCATCATCCCGAGGAGCAAGCGCGCTGGACACCCACTCATCTACTCCCTGTCTCCACCTATTTTCCTCTTTTGGACGCTTCACACAAATGAAACCATACAGTACTGGTTCCTTGACATCTGTCTCCTTTCATTTATCACCACTGATCTCTAATGTAGGTATTGTTATCCTCACTTTACAGATGAGAAATTTGAGGATTACAGAGGTTAAGAGACTTGCCTGAGGTTAAGCAGCTGGTCAATAACACAGCATCAAGATTTGAACCCATGGCTGAGAGCCTGCTCCCTCTACAAAATCGTTTCCATAGATGTGACCCTCCTAAAGCCAGGGTCAGGTCCAGGAATCCCTGAGTCCTCGGTGGGCCATTATGGATGTGCAGTAATTATTCGCTGAACTCAAGTCAAGTTGCCCCACCTCGGTTCCTACCCTCACCACTTACTCAAATCCCTGAGAACCATCTTGAGTGACTTCCTGTTCCCTGCCATTCATTTTTATTTGCCTAAGGACTACACCTATGTGTTCAGGCTGCAGCTGACCAGAGGAAACCAGAGGAAGGATAAGTGAGGAAAATACAGAGAGCTATACAAGCACCGGGAGTGTGTGGATGAGCTGCTGTCCAAGCATTTGCAGCCTCGTGCTCCCCTGAGCAGGCAGCTCTGGCTCTGCCTTCTCCCAGCCCCTGGAGCAGCAGCAGAGGCAGGGAGGGTGGGCTCATCCTCTGTCTACACCGCTTAGCATGTGGGTCCAGGCACTTCTCTGGGACAAATAACCGTGTGTGGGTCTTTCTTACTCTTCGTTTCTTTTTGTTGTTCCATATTGTGATGTCCCTATTTCTCATGACTCAACAGCAAAGCCTGGGGATGCAGGGAGGGATGCAGTCCAGGCATAGCCCATGGGCCCTCCCCTGTTACAGTAAATATCCACAACACAAAGACTGAACAGTGAGCCCGACCCCAAGTACATTGCTGAGGGAAGATTCTGAGTGTATAGGATCCAAGTCTCCACGGAGGCCACACAGAAGAGAGGTGAAAGCAGAGGATCTGGCCTCAGATTCTGAGAGTGTGTCGCAACTCCACCACTCCCAGCTGCGCACTCTGCTAGGTGACTTAACTTCTCCGTGCCTCAGTCTGCTCATTCTAAAATGGGGACAGTGGTGATATATACCTTGCAGAGTTGTTACAAGGATTGGGTTATTTAGTGAGAAGCAGAGAGAGATCGAGTGCTCCCATATTATACCTCACTCCCCAAATGTCTGCGACAACTGGGGGCGGGACAGGCTGTAGTCAGAAGCCTGGAACTCAGTATAGGTCTCCCATGTAGGTGGCAGGGATCCAACTACTTTAGCCATAACCTGCTTTTTCCCAGGGTGCACGTTAGTTGGAAACTGGAATTAGGAGAGGAATCAGGATGCAAACCTACGCATTCTGAAACGCGAAGCCTAGGTTAAGACTCACGTGGTGTCTTCACTGCTAGGCCAAATGCTCACCTCTGTTACGAGGATTGAAGTAACAGAAGCATGGAAAATGGTGCAGAGCAAGCATTCAGTCATTACAACTACACGTACGTGCATGTAAATGACACAGACCTCCCCTCATTTGGTTAAATGGTTTTGAACATCATTTTCCATCACTGTTGGGTAATGTCCTATGGTGATGTGAGACAACATCACTGAGGGAACCTGCGTGAAGAGCACATAGGAACGCTCTATGATGTCTGCAGCTTATGATTCTAAAATTATTCCAAAATACAGAACGTAAAGAACAACTTCCAGGTCCAAATAGAAACGTGATCCTCACAATACATAATTCTATTCCCCATCTCTACCACTGCCATTCGCACCTGCATCTTGCAGAAGGTGGTAGGTAAAGGGACCATGGACGTTCCAGGGACATCTTGGAAGTGCACCTGCTCATCTATTCTATCAATACAGGGAGCTGGGGGGCGATCTCGTTTGACACATACAAGTTACATAACTGCTTCAGCCTCACAAGCAAGATGGTATCAGTTGTCAAACTCAAGCCCCCTCCATAGCAGAATCTAAGACCACTTCCATCCCAAAACCACCTTAGGCAAGTCAGCATTCCTCTCTGTATCTCTGTTCAAAAATAAAGCACCCAATCCTCTCAGGAACCCAGGACTTGGGATGTGATTCATTCAGGATTAAATCATTTCCTGCGTCTTATTTTACATGTGTGATTCGAGCACTCAGAGAGTAAACACTGTTGAGATTTACAATCAGCCTTCACAAACTCTGTACCCAAAACATCTGCAAAGCAAAAGAAAGATTCTATCTCCAAAAGCCTCTTTGCTAAGACAACAAAAGCGACTTATTCCACTGGCATCTCACTCTTAATGAGCTGATTTGTGCAAGTGGAGGTTGTACAGTTTCATTACCAAGTCTTTTCCTCCTGTCCCTGCAGTCAAGGTCAAATGAGATGCAGCTCGTCCTCACCTTCCACTACCTTACACAAAGGCAGCACCTGCACTGGACAGAGAGGGTCTCACACGCTCAGAAAACACCCAGGTGCACTCTGTACCCCGAGGCCTCAATTCAGCAGAACTCTCAGAATCTTGAATAGTTTAGAAATGTCCTTTACTCCACTTTTAGGAATAAGAGGAAGGGGTCTCCCAAGCCAATACCCACTCAACAAACACCTATTGAACCTCTTCTATATTCTGAACATGGTGCTGAATGCCAGGAATATTAGCCCTTCTAGGATACATGGATCTGGGAGAAAGAGACGGAACCAATTATCAGACACTGAGGTAGGCAAGTGCTCCCACGGAGGGAGTTTAGAGGGTTCAAAGCCCAGGTGTTAATGAGATATCATATCACCCCAGACAGAACGCCTGTGTCAAAAAGACAAAAATAATGAATGCCAGCAAGGAAACAGACAAAGGGGAACTTTTATATGCTGTTGGTGGGAATGTAAATTAGTACAGCAGTACGGAAAATACTGTGCAGACTCCTCTAAGAAGAACCGCTATATGATCCAGGAGTCTCACGAGCAGGTGTACAGCCAAAGGAAAGGAAATCACTACTTCAAAGAGACAACTGTACTCCCATATTTACTGCAGCACTATTCACAATAGCCAAGATACAGGACCAACCAAGGAGCCCACTGAAGGATGAATGGATAAAGAAAATATCACACACACACACACGCGCGCGCGCGCGCACAAGTGCAAGAGAGAGAGAGAGAAAGAGAGAGAGAGAATTATCATTCAGTCATAAAAGAATGAAATCTTGCCATTCGTGGCAACATGGGTGGGAATGGAAGATACTACGTCAGGTGAGATAAGCCAGGCACAGAAGGACAAATACTGCATCTTGCAGAAGAAGGTAGATAAAGGGACCGCGGATGCTCCAGGGACATCTTGGAAGTGCACCTGCTCATCCTATTCTATCACTTATGTGTGGATGCTGAAAAGGTGACTGTCACAGAAGAGCAGAGTGGAGTGGTGATCACTAGAGAAGGGGGTGGGGGTTGGGGAGAGGGAGAGGTCAGTGACAGTTAGAGAAGAGCAGGGGTTCCACAGCACGGTAACCACTGCCTTCCATGGTGCACGATACGTATAAAAATAACTGAAAAGCCCCAAGTCCTCCAAGGCATGGAGATAATAAAGTTTGAGGAGCTGGAAATGCAAACTGCCCTGATTTGACCATGGCACGCTGTATCCATGCACTGAGTTACCATCCTGCCAGCCCCTAAGTGTGTACAAATAGAATGCCAATTAAAACACGCAGCCAGAGCTCACACTGCCAGTTGCTGGTGTGTGTGACTCAGGGGGAAGCTACTCAACTTCGCGGAGCCTCATTTTCCTTATAAATTTCCTGATGCAAATTGGGTACTGTCCCCCGGGGCTTGGCGCATGGCAGATGCCCTACGGGCCCTCAGGGTTGAATGGGTACTTGAATTATGTAACGATACATCATATTTTCACGTGTATTTATGCCTTCTTCTATGCCAGAAAAAGACTTCAAACTGCTTGCATACATACACTATAAAGGGGACATGTTTTTTTTTGAATGAGTTAATGCAAAACGTTGGGTGGTTCAGGGACAACTGTAAAACCAGGAGGGAGAATAGAAAAGAACACCTGTATTGACAACTGCAAGAAACTGGAGACAGATTTCATTTTGAGCTTCCTGGTGGTCATAGCAAAGAAGAAAACGCAGTTAGTTACCCAAGTCACTGTTTCCACGGCTCTTCCTGTTCCTGACATCAGAAGTAAATTATCGCTGTAAGTCCTCTATGGAAGCCCAGTTACTACAGCCATCAACATCCTCAACAGCACCCTGCTGGGATTGTCTTAACACTCCCTTCACCCACTGGTGAACCAAAGTCTAGGTTAGTAAAGGTGGTTCTATAGGAAGTCAAAGTAACGTGGCAGAATCCAGACACTCGTTCTGGCATATCAAAGCCTGCACATGGCTTCTGCAAACTCTGCTGCCTTTAATCCACCTCTGGAAAAATAGGAAGAAGCAAGGAAGCGGCCAAAGTTTTAAGGAAATGTTCCTATACATGCTGAACGTACTCCCATCAGTAACATCTCTCAGAATCCACCGTAGCGTTTCTAGGCAGGCTGATGGATGACACGCACGTGAGTGCCGAGTTGTGTTCTAGGCAGAGAATCACATGGGCCAAACCCAGGTAGGAGAGAATGTGATGGTATAAGGAGACCATGTGTGCATGAGTGGGCATGGAGGAGGAGCTGGCGACTTGGGGAGATATGGTGCAAGATGAAGCTGGTGAGGTAGGGACCATGGCACAGAGATCACTGGGTCGCAATGAGTTGTATCGGTGGCCTACAAGCTATGGCCAGTCATGGAAGGGCTATAAGCAGAGACTAACGGATCAGATTTGCCTTTTGCAGAGATCCTGTGGGCTGCAGAGTGGGGAATAAATTGGAAGAAGGCAAAAGAGAAAGGAGCAGGATGGTGGTGATGGCTTTGGCCCCGGTGTGGACATGTGGATGAAGAGCAAGGATCTGAGAATGAACGAGGAGATGCGAAATAGGCAGTAACCGGGAATACGGGGTTTTCTCTTGGCGTCAGTGTCATGGGACGGGTAGAAAACAGTGGGACCACGGAAGGGTGGTACCAATGAACAGTACGGAGGCTGGAGGAAGTGGAGGCCAACATCAGTGTTCCCCAAAAAAGCAGGAACTCCACGGATAAAGGATGATGCTACTGTTTGCCACTGGTGTCAGTTCACCAAGGAGCAGCTCGAGGGGCTCCTGAGAGAAGTGAAAATGCTTCCAGGGCAGACCAGTGACCCGGCCGCACCAGACTCCCAGCACCTGCTTGCTGAATGATGCCAGGCGAACCGGGAGCTGCTAGAGACACCACATCAAAGCAGTCAGCTCCTGCGACGGCCTGACCTTGCATAATATCTCTGTGTTTAGAAAATATTTTAGATTCTTATTTTATAATCGAAAATCAACTTCATGGTCCTCCATGAGTATTATCATCCTAGGTCTTTTATTCTCCATTAGAAAAGAATCCTGACTGTTATCTACATTTTTCATGCCTAATTATGTTTCTTCATCTATATTCTAATATGCTAAATATTATGATAATACATCTAGATAATCTCTAGCTGGTTCCTTTTCAAGCATACGAAATGTTCATTAACAACCAGAAGCTAAATGAAACCCCAGCGTTTGCCATGTACTCATCAGTAAAAATCAAGTTACTTGAGGGTAGGATGGAGGTAATTATCATTATTTATCAAATGAGATAATATGCAAAAGGGCTTTTAAACCAAAAGCAATACACAAAATTTGAACTGTAATTATCATTCATTGAACAAAATTTCAAAGTTAAAAAAATCAAATCCCTCATAAAAACATTTATGATCGAGCAGCAATAGCTTCCTGGTATACCCACAAAAGCGAGTGAGTGGCAAATGCTTGACTGGATAGCTGAGTGTATTCATGCAATGTAAGAGATGACTGACTACAAGTCAGATAGCCAGGGCCACCTGCCACAGTCCTGACCGCACTGCTCATGGACGTCCAGCAGTCCTTGGTGCTGGCTAGAATTAGACAAAGGGGCTGTTTGTCTATTAAGACTTGTCTTAATTCATAGCAAAGCAAGTCATTCAGACAATTGCATTTAACGGGTCATGAGCCCTGCTCAATGCTCGGCAACAAGACCTACTCCCTGAGAAGGCTTATCGCTCTGTTCTGAGTTGTGGAAGAGTTCTCATCCAGCTGTTCCAGGAAGGATGAAGTCCCTAAGACTGGAACGTTCCCCTCCTCCTGGTTTCTGGAGATACTGATGGGATTTATCAAGACCATTCCATCAACTCCTGCTTTCCTCATGGACCGTAAAGGACCATGTACCCTGTTTTCTGGCAACCTGGGTCTCCCCTCCCTTCTTAAATAGGCCACGCTCTTTCCTGTCTCCAGTCCCTGACCCACCTCTGTCTCTCCATGCTTAAAACACTCATCCCCTGGTTCTTCTCAAACCTGCTGCCTCCTCAACCTTCACACCTCTGCTCAAGCATCATCGTCTCAGCAGAGCCACCAGGAGCACGTGTGCACCTTGTGTCTTGCCCACTGGCTCCTAGGTATATTAGTATATATAAAGTATATATTCGTATATATAAAGTACCAACATCTAGGCACCAAGTACCAAACGCGGGGTGCCTTAGACAACAGGAATTTATTCTCACACAGTTCTGGAAGCCAACAGTCTGAAATGAAGTGATGAGCACAGTTGGGTCATCAGCTGGGACACTGGCATCCTACATGGGAGTGCCTGGTCCAAGTCCCAGCTATTCTACTTCCAAGACAGCTTCCTGCTAATGCACACTCTAGGAGGCAGCAGATGATGGCTCAAGTACTTGGGTCCCTGCCACCCATGCGGGAGACCCAGACTGAGTTCTGGGCTCATGGCTTTGACCTAGCCCAGCCCCAGCCCAGCTCCAGATATTGTGAGCATTTAGGGAGTGAATAAGCAGATAGGAAGTGTGGGGGGGGGGGTGTGTGTGGGTGTCTGTCTGTCTCTCTTTCCCCGCCTCTTGTCAAATACAGTGAAGATAAACAAATACGAATGTTTTTGACAAGTATCAGCAAGACTGGTTCCTTCTAGAAGCCCTGAGGGAGGACCTGCCCCATGCCTCTCTTCTAGTTCCTGGCATTTTCTGGGAACTCCATGGTTTTCCATGCTTGTGGCAGCATCATTCCAAGCTCTGACTTCATATGAGGATGCCTGTCACTGGATTTAGGCCTCTCTCAGCCCAGCCTTACTTTGCCTTAGAGAATCACATCTGCAAAGACCCTGTTTTCAAATCGTCACATTGAGGTTCTGGGCGGACAGAACTCAAGCCACTACTGGGGGAGTCGGTGTCAGGATCTCACCTAGGTCTGCTCCCCAAGCCACAGTTCCTCATGGGGTGAAGCTGATTCACACACAGACAAAGCCACACAGGCTGGCAGCCCTTGCTGATCGGGCTCCACACAAGTTGGAATTATCTGCATGCTTTATTTTTGCATTTTCTGTCTTGATTTCACTCCATGAAGGTGGACACTGGGCCCACTTTGCACACGCAGGGCCTGGCCCAGCCTTTGGCACATGATGGGTGCCCGTTGAAAGAGTGAGTGACGGCTCAGGTTCCGGCCAGGAGTCAACAAACAAGATCTGCCTTGACATTGTGTGGCTTCTTCCAGAAGGCATCCCTGTCCACAGAGGCCAAAACCACCCAGTTCTGACCAGGCAGGAAGAGGGAAGGGGCTTTATATGGAGCAAAACTGTGCACACTGGACTGCTTTGAGGGTGTCGGTGATATGACGGGAGGAGAAGGTGCACTCTGAGAACCCCTCCCAGGCCTCTCGTTATCTGTAGAACGGGAAAGCCCATGGGTCTGCCTGGCACCAACCTTTCATGAATGCAATTGCCAGACCAGGATTAAACGGGGAAAATTCACTCCAAGCAGAAGGGGCTAGAGTGAGATGCCCCCAGGATAAGGCCTTAAAGGAGGCCTCCACCTCCCGGGCTATCGTTCCAACAGAGCAGCAGGAAGCAATGACCCTTTCAAGTCATTCATCCATCACTAGGCAAACGGGCCACAGGGAGGCCACACACCACTCGGCAGGAAGTCAAGGCTGGGTCTCGCTTAGACCAGCCGCACCCAGCAGTCAGAGCCCCAGAAATGACCCATCCACTCTGAGAAATCTGGAGTCAACCAGAGTCGCCTCTGCGGAGCTGGTGTTTTTCCTGGCGAGGAGCATGGAAGTGCTGAGACAAATCCCATCCATTTCCCTGGAAAACTGAGTCGGGCCCGGGAGGTGGACCTTCTGGCCATCCTGCAGAAGTGCAGCCTACGCTCCTCCAGCAACTGGCATCTGGAACTGGACCACGGAAGTGCAGAGTCCGGCCCAGGTGTTAGGAGTGCTGCTGCTTTAACCAATCAACAACGCGTCTGCACGCAGAGATCGGCAGCCGCAGAGGCTGTTCTGGGCCAGGCTCCTGGTGAGGCTCTCAGGCAAAGGCCTGTGCCACTGAATTCACGGGCAAGAGGAAGCAGGCGTCCCGTCTCCTCTGTTCACTGTCTCACCCCGTGGCCAGACCCCTCCGCTGTGCAAACACACCCCAAGGCCAGGGAAGGCTGCACCAAGAAGCAATACATGTGGGTTCCCGGGAAATGCACATAGAAGAACTGCATTTCAAAAACTGTTGCACCAGAATAACTTTGTCATTGAGTTCCCTTTTCCATGAACTGTTTGAAGCCCTGCGCTAAAGCACCCGACAGGCAGCACATGACGGCTCAAACACATGAGTCGTTGGCACCCCCACAGGAGACCCAGCTGGGGCTCCTGGCTCTTGCCTTTGGCCTGGCCCAACTCTGGGTATTATGGCCATTCTGGGAGTAAACGAGCAGACAGAAGCTCTCTTTCCCTTTCTCCCTTTCTCTCTCTCTCTGTAACTCTACCTCTCAAATCAATAACTAAATCTTTTAATAAAAAGCAGCCTGCCAATTAATTTAAGGCGCAGTGTTTCCTTATACCTAACATTTTTCTTTTGTGCTTTGCAAAAACCTCTTAGACTGACTTAGTCCTATTTATCACACATTGTGCTGCTCTGTCCCCACGCCTTCCTGCATAGATGATACTTGATATTTATTTCTATTAATGCCAGGTCATAGCAGAATGATTCTGAAGACGTTTCAGACTCCAATTTAACTCAATTCATGTAAGATCCACAGTGCAGCACGCCACACGAGAAGCCACAGCCTCATGCACTGGACGGGCAGGAATGACAACCTAGCCCAAGCCTGCCAGGCAGAGACTGAGGGGTGCCTTAGATGGCACAGCCAATTTGGGGGATGCTCCACTGTGCAGACAAAGATGCGTTTTAGAGCTGGTGAAACTAAGGATGTTACAGACCCCAAATGGGAACCCCCAGCGATTCCCACACACCCGAACAAATCCCAAAGACAGAACGGCCAAGGGAAAAACCCTCAGCATACAAGGAGTCTGATACATTAGTTTTTAAATTGAAGGACAGAGGAAGAGGCACAGACAAATAGCCACAGCAGCTGGGCCTGCGCCAGTTTGAACAGAGAGCCAGGAGCTCAGCCCAGGTCTCCCACGTGGGTGGCAGGGACCATCACCTGCTGCCTCCCAGGATGCACAGCAGCAGGAAGCTCGAGTCAGGAGCGGAGGCAGGAGTCGAACCAAGGCACACGGACGTGGGAGGCAGGTGTCCCCAGCAGTGTCACAACTGCTTTGCCAACAGCAACCCTGGTCGCAATTTTTAAGAAGTCCATAAACAGGCAAAAACAGGACTGCATATATATGTATATATAAATTTAAGTATATTTTATATCTCTATTTGCATTATAAATATTTATATAACATTTTAGATATATTTTCATATAAAATGTTATATATTTACCCAGCATAATATAAATGTAATTGCAGTATGGTCATATTTATAATTTAATATTGGAAATGCTTTAGGGGCATGTACATGTGAGATTCTCATACAGGAAAGTGAAGCAAAATGAAACAACTTCAGGACAGCGCCCTCCCTGGGGAGCAGGAAAGGAGCAGCGATTTGAAGCACAGCAAGAGCTTCGGGAGTTTGTGACGCTTGACTTCTCAAGTTCAAGTTCACTGCTGAGCACACTGGTGCTCATTCTATCAGGGCTGGGACTAAGGTGGGGCAGGTGACATCAGCCTCAGGCACCAACGACAGTCAGTGGCTCAGTACCAAAATAAAATATGTTTTTTAAAGATTTATTTCACTTATTTTAAAGAGTTACAGAGAGATGTAAAAACAGAGAGAGAGAGAGAGAGAGGTCTTCCATCTGCTGGTTCACTCCCCAAATGGCTGCAACATCTGGAGCTGAGCCAATCCGAAGCCAGGAGCCAGAAGTTTCTTCCAGGTTGCCTAAGTGGGTGCAGGGGCCGGAGCACTTGGGCCATCTTCCACTGCTTTCCCAGACACATTAGCAGGGAGCTAGACTGGAAGTGGAGCAGTCACCACTTCCGAACCAGCACCCATATGGGATGCTGGCACTTCAGGCCAGAGCTTTAACCTGCTGAGCCACAGTGCCAGCCCCTCAAAATAAAATATTTTAATGCAACATCTTTTAAAAAAATCAAAAATCCCATGATTAAGAAAGTTTCAAAGGCTGGCGCCGTGGCTCACTAGGCTAATCCTCCGCCTGCAGCGCCGGCACACCGGGTTCTAGTCCCAGTTAGGGCGCTGGATTCTGTCCCGGTTGCCCCTCTTCCAGGCCAGCTCTCTGCTGTGGCCTGGGAGTGCAGTAAAGGATGGCCCAAGTGCTTGGTCCCTGCACCCCATGGGAGACCAGGAGAAGCACCTGGCTCCTGGCTTCGGATCAGCACAGCGTGTCGGCCGTAGCGGCCATTTTGGGGGTGAACCAACGGAAGGAAGACCTTTCTCTCTCTCTCTCTCTCTCTCACTAACTCTGCCTGTCAAAAAAAAAAAAAAAGAAAGTTTCAGAGTTTCATGTAAAGACAGAATGCACTGCTACAATGATGTGAACTTGCTCCACCTGCCACACCAAGTCCTACCTTGATTCAAATAAAACTTTATTTACAAAAACAGGAAGCAGATCCATGCACTTCCCTCCTGCTTAAAAAAAAAAAAAAAAAACTGCAGTGAAATATCTGTATCTTCATAGCTGAGTTTTCTGATACCAAGGCCAGTCCCTAGTTCTGGCTTCACCTTCACTTGCCCGTATATTTTATTCTTCTTTAAAGTATGCATGGATTATAAACACACATAATCACATAATCATATAAGCAGGTACATCAAAAAGTTCATGAAGAAACAGAATTGGGGTTGGCACTGAGGTGCAGTGGATAAAGCTGCTGCCTACAGTGCAGCATCCCATATGGGTGCTGGTTCGTGTTCCAGCTGCTCCACTTCTGATGCAGCTCCCTGCTAATGGCCTGGGAAAGCAGTGGAAGGTGGCCCAAGTGCTTGGACCCCTGCGCCCACATGAGAAACCTGGATGAGGCTCCTGGTTCCTGGCTTTGGCCTGGCCCAGCCCTCACCATTACATTCATCCTAGGGAGAGAAACAGTAGCTGGAAGACCTCTCTCTCTCTCTCTCTCTGTCTCACCCACTCTGTCATTTTTTCAAAATAAATAAAAAAAATAAGAAAGGAATTAAGGGTGGGCGCTTGGCAGAAGCTGCAAGGTATCATTTCTACATTACAGTGTCTCTGGTCGGGGCCCCGCTCTGCTCCTGAGCCCAGCTTCCTGCTGACGCACACCCCGGGTGGCAGTGGTGAGGGCTCCCATAGTTGCGTCTGCCTCCCACATGGGAGACCAGGATGGAGTTCCCAGGTTCCTGGCTTTGGGTTGGCCCAGTCCCAGGCGTTACGGGCATTTGGGGGGGGAGGGTGAACCAGCCAGTGGACGATCTCTGTCTCTGTCTCTATTTGCCTTCCAAATAAAATAAAGAAAATTTTAAGGGAATTACAAGACAAAGTTATGTTGGTACAAAAGAAATTTGCCGTCGGTGCACAGTTTTCTCATGATACACATTCCCTGTGAACTTTCTGAGGACGCCTTGTGCTCATATATGAGTGTATGTGTGCACGCAGACACAGTGCATTTTGGTCATTGTATTTTGCTAAGAATACTTTACAGAGGGAGAAAACTTGAGAGAGCTCGCAAAGCCACCTGGGGGCAGGCTGTTCCCTGCTGTAGCCACCCTCCCGATGGTAGAAATGTGTTCTTTGGATTCACAACCAACGCCAGTAATAGCAAAGGGGGTTTCCCATGGCAGACTCCAAACAGAGGGGTGGGGACCTCCCTCCAGCCTCTGCCAGCCTGGTCCAGGAAGCTTCTAATTGACCTCTCCCCCAGGACAGCACTCTTGGGTTTGGAAGCCACTTTGCCACGCATTCTTGAGTCTAATCTTTATTCCGCTGTGGAGGGAGGCAGAAGACTGCCACTCTGCAGTTGGGGAAACTGAGTCTCAGGACACCCAATGCTGCACAGCGAGGGACGGCAGAGCCCAGCTCACCCCTGAGGTTCTGGGGCCAGCCGACGGGTGGTCTTTCTGCATTGAGCAACATCCTCCCCACTTTACTCTCGAGTCAGAACGCGAGGGGACAAGAGGCAGCCAGGGGGTCCCAGGGAAGCTGCTGTGAAGATGGTGGAATCCGAGGAGCCTGGTCCCAGAGTGCGGCAGTCTACACCCGCAGGCTCGGGGCTAGGCAGCAACAGCTGTGTCCAATTAGCTCCCCCACCCCCGTCCTCCTCCAGCGAGTCCAGGCTCTGCTCCATGGCAAACGGCCACCCAGAGAGTCATGAGGCATTTGGGGAAGCAGCGCTGGACTGTGCATGGTCGCCAGGGGGCCACCTGTGTTCCATCACTGGAACGCGAGGATGGCTGAGTGACTTCACGGCCGCTGAGAGCTCCCGCTGCTGGCCCAGAGAGCACCCAGTTTGCTCCCAGACTGAAGAGACAGACACAGGGAGGCGGGGCCAGTGGCCAGCGGCGGCCTCAGAGTGAAGCTGAGCCCCGTGCAGAGAAGGTGTCCATGTCCCAGGGCAGCCTCAGCCGAGTCCCACACCCTGGGGGTCTTCAAACAGCCAAAAGATGCTCCCCCTCACCAGTTTGGGAGGCCTCTGCTTTCTATGCCTCGGGGGTCAGCAGGGCTGTCCCCACTCCAAGACCAGGGTAGAACCCTCCTTGCCTCGTCCCAGCTGCCAGCAGTGGCCATCAGTGCCAGGCCCTGGCTGGCAGCCGCGTCACTCCAGCCTCCTCCCAAGCATCTCTGTGTCCCAGTTCCCCTCTTCTACAAACCCCAGCCAGGCTGCACTCAGGACGCACCCCATTCCAGCAGGGTCATCCTAAGTAACCGCACCAGCAGCAACCCTGGTTCCCAAAGCCGTCGCATCCTGTGGCGGTGGGGTTAGGACTTCAGGTCTCTTCAAGGGGTGACAGCAGCCATCGCAGACCCAGCAGACAGGAAGAAGGTGACATGGGAGGGAAGTACAGCAAAAGCACACAGGTGTTACAGTCGAAGACTAAGGCTGTTTGCAAAGTTAATTTATGTATTGGAGAGGCACGGGGAGTGGTTCAGCCCCCAAAGCCTCGCCGTGACTGAAGCTGGAGGCCAGGAACTCAGCCCAGGTCCCCTGCAGCGGAGAGAGGAGCACACTTGAGCCACCATCACTGCCCCACCAGGATGGCCATCAGCAGGAAGCTGGGCTGCGGACCCAGAGCTGGCAGTTGAACCCAGGCACTCCGACGCGGGACGTGGCCATCTAAACACCCGCGCCACAAGACTGGGTGTTAGAAGCCTCCCTCGGCTCTGAGATGACACCCCAGACGGTAAACTAAAACTCACATCTGGCTCCTGCTCGCCTCCCCGGTCCCACAGACTCCTGCCTGAGTGTGCCATCACGGCTGGAAACCCCCAGGCTAGAGACAGCTCTCCTTAGTTCATGGCCACTTGAAAGCCCACAGGGAAGAGGGAGGTGGGAATCCCAACTAGGCAGGAAGGGAATGCACATCCGGCAGGTGCGGGTGCCTCATCCGGCACCCAGCCGGCCGCAGTTCAGGATGAACACTTGAGCCCAGCAGTGCAAACAGAGTTCATGGGGGCCTCCTTTGTGCTCAGAGCTGGGACAATGAAAGCTGGGCACAACCACGAAGGGGAAGCTCCATGAGAATGAAACCTACACAGAGGAAAACAGGGCTGTGAGATGGAGAGAGAAAGACCAGGTCCTGAGGACATGGAGCTCCTGGATCCAGCCATTCCTGAAGCTCTGTTCTACAGTATCTAGTGGGTTTCTGTTGTGTGCATCAGAAAAAAAAGCCCTGATAAATGCAATTTGAGAGTGCTCTAAGCCAGGCACCCCTCTATTGCTAACAATCCCACTCCGCTATCCAGGCATGGGATTTACTAAAGGTAGAGAAGCTGGATAATTTAGGAAGGGTCTACTCTCTCTAGAGCCTTGAATCCCACCTATAACCTCACACCTGCTCCTAGAATTCAGTTTGCACCTGGGTAGAGGTCACAGTCTGCCAGGAGCCCAGACTGCCCGGGAAGGATTGTGAGGGAGCCGCCAGCACCAAGTGGTTGAGCTGGGCAATGGGCAAGGCCCTGACAAGCAGAAACCGTGCTGGGGCTTCTCATGACAGCCCAGTGTGAAACGACATCATTAAACAAAGTGGGCGAGACGGCTCCTTGAAACCACACCACGTCGGTCCTTGCTATTCCAAACCCCAACAGTGAAAGCAATCCTTGTCTTTCTGGTACCTGTGTGTCCCAGGGTACTTCACCAAGTTCACCAAAATGGGTGGGCATTGTGGCACGGCAGGGTAGGCCACCACTCAGGATGCCCACATCCCCTATCGGAGAGCTGGTTCGAGGCTCAATGACTTCGCTTCCGACCCAGCTCCCTGCTAATGCGCCCTGGAAGCAGCGGGATTTGGCTCAAGTACTTGAGTTCCTGCTACCCTCATGTGGGAGAGTACCATGGAGTCCCTGGCTCCTGACTTCAGCATGACCCAGCCCCAGCTGTTGCAGGCATTTGGGGAGTGAACCAGAGGAAGGATAACCTCCCTCTCTCTCTCTTACTTTCTGAACAAAAACTTGCCTTTGAGTTGCTTTCCACATTATGGAGTCCTCATCCAGGAGTGACCTCTCTGGGTAACTGCTAACACCGTGACACTGAGAGCTGCCGCTGTACCAGGAGCTTCCACACACACACCCTCACTTACTCTGGAGACCACCTGGGAGCGAAGTCTGATCACTCCAACTTGACAGAGGAGAAACTGAGGCAGGCTGAGATTTCACTCACCAAGGCCCCACAGCATGTGGGGAACAAGCACTGCTGGGATTGGAAACCAGCCCCAAAGTCCACGGCTGAGCCAGGGATCGGGCAAGTCCAGCCCAACACCTGCTGTGTGCAGAAGGCTTCAGCAGGACACGACCCTGCGTGTACGAGGACGCATGGCTTTTGTCAATAAAGCTTTATTGGAAGACGGCCCTGCCTGTACCATGACACATGGCTGCTTGTGTGATCCTATGGAAGAGTGGTTCGGGTAGAACCTACTGACCCACAAAACTGAAAACATTTGCAATCCGGTCTTTTACAGAACAGGCAGCTGGCCAGTGTGGGATGTGTCCTCTGCTCATGGGGTCCCCACCAGGGCTGAGGTCAGAAAGACTTCCATTGTCAGGGGTCCTCTGAAAACAGGCAGGTTAGGGGGCAACCTCCAGTGAACCTGCTGCTCGGGGCTGGACAGAGACACAGCCCCCATGCTTCCAACCACACCATGCTGCCTGCCAGCCCCAAAGGGCACATGCCCGGATCTGGGGGACTAACAGGTCTGCACATTCCCGAAACAGCCGCTGCGGAATGGAGAGCAGCAGCCTCCGGGCGCTGGGGCCGTTCAGTCACTCCTGGGGTTCCCAGGGAACAGCAGCAAAGACTTCCTGGAAGACTGGGAAACAGAACATAATCCCCCCTGCTGGAAACTGGCCAGCGTGCACCAGTGGACACCCACGGCCCCGAGGCCTCGGGCTGGCCGTGATGGAGTCTGCACAGCTGTTCGCCCAGTGCAGCCCTGCCTCCTGGGCCATCTGGCCCCCACCCTTCCCGCTGCTCTGCACTGGCACCAAGTCTGGGGCTCCGGTGTTGCAGGGCTGAGTCCTCCCTCACTGCAGCCCCTGGGAGCCCTCTCCCATCACCTCTGTGATGCGAGGCTGGGCAGCCTGGGTGACTGGAGACAGGTGGGCTGGTGCTGGCAAGAGGCCGAGAGAGGGGAGAGAGACCCCCCCAAAACTGAGACCAAAAGGGGCAAAGGCCACATGGGAATCAAAGAGGAGGCAAACGGTGCTCGCTGGGAAATGAACAGAGAGACCAGGTGATCCAGAGTAGGAAAGACTTTACAGCGGGCACCGCGGCATAAGGCTAATCCTCCGCCTGCGGCGCTGGCACACCAGGTTCTAGTCCCAGTTGGGGCGCCGGATTCTGTCCCGGTTACTCCTCTTCCAGTCCAGCTCTCTGCTGTGGCCCGGGAGTGCAGTGGAGGATGGCCCAAGTGCTTGGTCCCTGCACCCGCATGGGAGACCAGAAGAAGCACCTGGCTCCTGGCTTCGGATCAGCACGGTGTGCCGGCCGCAGTGGCCATTAGAGGGTGAACCAATGGAAGGGAGATCTTACAACAGGTGCAGCAGAGGAGGAGCAGGAGGGTGCCTGGGCTGAGCACCCACACTCGCCTGCCCAGGGGTACCCCAGCTCTTCCCAAAGGGAGGAGGCACATTCACAGGGGCCTTGGCCGGAGCAGCATGGGGTACCCCAAACCCTGCTTCTTCCATCTCCAGCCAGAAGAAATGCAGGTTCTCAGACCCTGTCCAGGGGTGGGTGGGCCAGGGCATCAGAGCACAGGTGCCCTTCTGTAGCCAGCACGGCACAGGCCTGGGGTGCCACGTGTGGGGCAACCCAGGGTGAATGTGAGGGTTAGCAAAGCCACATCCCAGGAGCACAGATGCGGGCGGGGGTGGGGACAGGGGAGGCAGAGCTGGGGGCACCTTTGTGACAGTGGCGATCTGAAGAGAAGCCAGGAGTACCATCGCGAGCACAGGAAGAGAGGTTGGCTATGGGAGCAAAGTACTGTGATACTCATCTTACACAGCAACAAACCAAGGCGTAAGGGTTTTCTTACGCTTGGTGAGGTGGGTGCTTGGATTTATGGGTATTATTGAAAATATTTAATAACCATTATGGACAGGCACTGGTTCCTCTGATTGGTTCACAGGTGAGCACAGGGTCAAGCTGGTTGAATCAGGCTGAATCTTGGACCTACACAAACCTCATTACCTATGGACCAGAACAGGAAAGAGAGGAGAGGCTCGGCTCCTGGGGCCACCTTGCCCATCCTGTGGAATCCAGAAGTGAGAGGGATGGAGAGGCTGAGTCTTGGCGTAAACGGAAACTCCTAGGTCCAGCCATGCCTAAAACCTACACAGTCTTGCTCTTATTTTACAGCTTTCTGTGCCAGTAAGTTGCCTTTATACTTAAAGAAGTTTAAGTTGGGTTCTCTGTCACTTGTAGCCGTGAGCAGCACCACGCTACACTCATCTGTCAGTATTACCACCACCGCTACCACGTAGTGATCAAGTGCTGCTTCCTGTCCAACCAACAAAATGGCTTTGGGCAGTTCTTCTTAGGCACCCACATCTCCGGTCAGGTAAAGCAGGAAAATCACTCACAAAGTTCTTAAGACTGCAGCTAATTCCAGCAACTTCAGGCCCGCCTGGGTGGCGTCAGCTCCAGCCAGCTCTGCAGCTCTGTAGGTCAACCAGCAGAGTTCTTTCTCCTCTGCCATCCAGATCCTGGACAGCTGAAGGGTCAGCACTGGGCACAAAATGGAAACTCAGCAATATTCACTGTTATCTACTCAAAAACATTTTCATGTGCTAGATCCATGCCAGGTCGTGTCATGAGCAAGACTGACAAGGCCACCGCTTCCACGGAGCTGATCTGGGGGCAAGAGGCATTAAACGGATGCTCGTGTCAGTAACGAGGCTTGCCACCGGGACAAGTACTTCTGAAGGAAAGTACCGGAAATGGGATGCTGGGCAATGCTTCCCCAAGGTCAGCAGGGAGCAGGTGACCGCCAGCCTAAGGGTTCAAGGCAGGAGAGTGCATCATTCGCTGGAGGAATTCACCTGGCAGGGGTCAGGGGAAATGAGACGAAGCTCGAGAGGGGACAGGCGGCTTGCAGGCCATGTCAAGCATCCAGGACATAGCCTAGGAACAACGGGAAATCATGGTAGGATCTTCATCTGGGGTTGGGAGCGAGATTCTCACATGGGGGAGATCACATCAACACACTGGATTTGGAGCCAAAGTGGATGCAGAAAGATTCATTCGGAAGAAGATGACCGTACGGTTTGGACAGGGCGGAAGGGATGGAAACAGCAGGACAGAGGTCACAGTCCACACCCACTGTGTCGCTCCCCCTCTTCACGGAGGAACGACACTGGACCCTGCGCTGTTCTTTTGTCTGCTCGGCCCTCCCCGGGTTTGCTGCTGGTCCTTCCCGGGTTGTCTGCCAACCCCTCCACCTCCGTGGAGGGGCGGCTCCCCCTGCCACTTTCCCCGCTTCGGCGGAGGAGCGGCACACCGCCAGCCAGCTCTCTCGGGGGCTGCTCAGGTGTTCCTTCAGATGTTCCCAGTGCATGGTGTCTCTCTCCTCCTTTATAGTCCTCTTCCACCAATCCCAACTCTGCTACCCACACGCCGAGTACGCTGCTCTCCTCCAATCAGGAGCAGGATCAGCTCCTGCAGCTTATCAGTCAAATTGGCGAGAGGCAGCTGCGTAGAAGTTTACTCCTCCCCAGCGCCATATTGTGGGAGAGCAGATGCATAGAATAAGTCTTAATTCCAGTAACTTAGTCTAGTCTCAGTTGCTCCCCACACCCCTGAACTCAATCTGCTGCTCTGCCTGTTTCTGTAAAATAAAGTTTTATTGGCACAGTCACTCTCATTGGTTCGGTTTGGCCTGTGGATGCTTTGCGCTTTCACAGCAGAGTTGCAGACGCTGTGATGGAGACCACATGGCCTTCAAAACTGAAAAATGACTCACAGAAGAAGGTCTGCAGCCCCTGAGTGAGAACCTTAACTCAGAAAGACTTGGCGATGGAGTGCCACGGAGAGGAAGGGTCAGAGGTCACACCTAGACAGTCGCTCACACACCTGAGTCAATGAGAAAGAAGGGTTACTGGAGGAGGTTTATAAGGAAAAGGATGAAGCTGCTTAAATCCACCCACCCCACTCCCCAACCTGTGTCACATGGAGAAGGGGGAGGTCAAGCTGTGTGCAGACAGCCAGGCAGCTTGCAGCCTGAGGGCACTGTGACGTCTCCTCTCGACCCTGATGCACCACGCGTCTGCCAGTCCTGGGCCTCCCCTCCTGGGAGCACGGAGAAGGAAAAGGAAGGCCTGGCGTTCACTGGAGGGTTCTCCAGCGGTGGCAACTCATCTTGCTGTTAATCAGCTGAGGCTCGAGAATTCCTCACCTAGGGGGTTCCTGGAGCCAAGGCAGCCAGGGTCAGACACAGGTTCTGCATGGAGAATGGAACTGGCCAGGCTCACAGCGTGGAACTGACCAAGATCGGGGACAGAACTCCAGCAGACACAAATGACCCCATTGGTTCCTAACGCCAGCCACTTCCTGACCAACACATCTCCTGGTGGGAGCAATCATAACAAAAGGTCTGAAGCTGTCTGTTGCGTGCTGAGCCTAAACTGTTGGGGCTGAGAGAAGAATTGCAAAATGTGCAGGCAGATAAGAAAGCTCACGCTAAAAACCCGCCAGTGGCCTCACACAGAACATAGTCACGTGGACACGCACACACGCACACCCCTCACACCCTTGTCCATCGCCAGTCCTCCTCGCACACAAAACAGGTAGCCTGGTATACAGGGCACTGTTCCCATCCTTGGAACCTGCACCTCCCTGTGCAGGAGCACTTGGAGTAGCAGTGAGACTACATGTTTGCAGCCCTCTTGGGACGGTGGAGACAGCCAGTGGTCAGCCTTGGTTCAAGCCTCAGTCTGGTAGCTCGAGGTAGAAGAGTCCTTTCTGCTCCCTGGCCTAGTCTCCTTCTCTGTAAAATGAAGGGCGGGGCTTAGTGACGTCACTGAGGCTCCTTCCAGCTCTGACACCTGTGGTTCTGGAACACACACCAAAAACTGGAAGCCCAGGGCAGGCATTTGTCCTGGCGGTTAAGACGCCTGCATCCCACCTCAGTGGTCATAGGTTCACGTGTTGTCTCTGCTCCAGATCCCAGCTTCCTGCTGATGCGGAACCTGGGAGGCAGTGACAGTAGCTCAAGTGATGGAATGCTACCATCCCAGGGGAAGGCCTGGACTGGGTTCCCATCTCCCAGCTTTGACGTGGCCCAGCCCCAGCTGTTGCAGGCAACGGAAGGGTGAACCTGTGAATGGGAGCTCTTCCCGGAGGTCTGTCTTTCTACCTCTAATATTTAAATAAATTTTTAAAACTTAAAAAAATATATTGGGAGCCCCAAGACCAAACACAACCCACAAGTCTATGGAGCTGTTCTGGGGTGGTTTCACCCAGTGTTAAAAGATGTGTCGGCCGGCGCCGTGGCTCACTAGGCTAATCCTCCGCCTTGCGGCGCCGGCACACCGGGTTCTAGTCCTGGTCGGGGCGCCGGATTCTGTCCCGGTTGCCCCTCTTCCAGGCCAGCTCTCTGCTGTGGCCCGGGAGTGCAGTGGAGGATGGCCCAGGTGCTTGGGCCCTGCACCCCATGGGAGACCAGGAGAAGCACCTGGCTCCTGGCTTTGGATCAGCGTGATGCGCCAGCCGCAGTGCACTGGCCGCAGCGGCCACTGGAGGGTGAACCAACGGCAAAAGGAAGACTTTTCTCTCTGTCTCTCTCTCTCTCACTATCCACTCTGCCTGTCAAAAATAAAAAAATTTAAAAAATTAAAAAAGAAGATGTGTCATTGGCTGCTCACATTTGGTTTGTTTTTTTAAACTGACATAATATTTATACCTATGCACGGAGTACAATACAATAATTCAGTAAATGCATACATTCTGCAGTGATCAAATGAGGATAATCAGCATTCCCATCTCCTCAAACATTTGTTATTTCTGTGTCTGGAAAGTTTAGACTCTCCCAGTCTGGTTATTTTGAAATATGTGACACCCTGCTATAGACCAGCGTGACCCTAGAGAACACTAGAGCAAGTCCCTCCTCTCTACTGGATTTTCATCTGGTACTCAATGCCTCTCTATCCCCTGCCTGCTACAGTTGCTGTCATTCTAGAGTTTGGAGAGTTCTTGAGAAAGCCAGGGCCTCCAGCGTGCCACCATCGCAACCCAGCAGGCTGCACCTGCTTCTCCCCACGGCCACACCCACTCTCACTAGACAGCAGCTGCGCCTCCAGGTGGGTGGCCCTGCCTGTCATCCCTGTTCCTTGCCTCTTTCTCTGCCTTACGCCCAGCAGCCTCGCTCCTCTCTGTTACTTCCAGGTATCTGAGAGCAAGCCCTGCCTGAGTAGATATTTAAGGTGACACTGGAACTCTGACTATGTCCTGAGCTCCTGTTTCTCCCGGAGGCACCAGAGCTCTGCACTGGGGGGGCTCAGAACAAGAGACACACATTCGCTCTGTGCTCTGGAGGCCAGAAGTCTATAAACTCGAGGTAGCCTTTGATTTTGGAAGCAGGGTTGGATCTTTCCTGAGGCTCTGGGGGAGGATCTGTTCCCTGCCTCTCTTGTAGTTTCTGATGTCTCTGGCAGTCCTGGGCATTTCTTGGCTTGTGGCTGCATCTCTCTGGTCTCTGCCCCTAACTTCACATGGTGGTGGTGGTGGTGGTGGTGGTGGTGGTGGTGGAGGAGTCTCTGAGTAGCTCTGTTCAGACTTCTCCCTCCCTACAAGGATTCTAGTCATACGGCATTGGGGCACACCCCAATGACCTCATCTTAACTTGATGTAGACCTGCACAGAAGGGCACATTCACAGGAACTGAGGGCTAAGACCTGGACGTACTTCTGGGGCTCATAGTTCCACCACAAGACTCAATGTGCTCCATCAAACATGGGTGGATGGCCGGTGCTGCGGCTCAACAGGCTAATCCTCCACCTGTGGCGCCAGCACACTGGGTTCTAGTCCTGGTTGGGGCGCCGGATTCTGTCCAGGTCGCTCCTCTTCCAGTCCAGCTCTCTGCTGTGGCCTGAGAGGGCAGTGGAGGATGGCCCAAGTGCTTGGTCCCTGCACCCGCATGGGAGACCAGGAGAAGCACCTGGCTCCTGGCTTCGGATCAGCGTGGTGCAC
Source organism: Oryctolagus cuniculus (assembly GCF_964237555.1). Taxonomy (NCBI): domain Eukaryota; kingdom Metazoa; phylum Chordata; class Mammalia; order Lagomorpha; family Leporidae; genus Oryctolagus; species Oryctolagus cuniculus. Next base: position 13,912,234 of record NC_091452.1, read on the forward strand.
AGGCCGCAGTGCACCGGCTGCAACGGCCATTGGAGGGTGAACCAACGGCAAAGGAAGACCTTTCTCTCTGTCTCTCTCTCTCACTGTCCACTCTGCCTGTCAAAAAAATAAACAAACAAACATGGGTGGAAATGAGCATCAAAGAGAAAAATCCTTTGGAAGCCCAAGCTTAGGCACATTTCCAACTGAGTCATGGCAACTGACGCGTGTATGAGAAGGCCAAGTTCCTTGCATCTGAATTTTACCTTTTGTGTTAGTTTCTTGTACTTTGAGAGTTAAGTTTCTGCAGGGATAATTCCCCTCCCAACATAGAGAAGCACCAAGAAGTCGGGGGCTGGGCTCCTGGATGCCTGGAGAGCCACGGGGTACAGAGAAATCCTAAGTCTCTTGCTCCTATACAAAGGAGTTTCCTACAAAGACATGAGGCATCAAGAAGGACACAACAGGCAGGTGTAGACGTCCTGCCCAGGCTGCCTAGCAGGAATCTCCCCAGGAGGAAACATCAGACCCTCAGTGAGAGGGTAACCGGCCCTCGCTCTCCCAAGATGTCAACGTCACTAACAAGAGGGAATGGTTCCAGCTTGACACAGCCGCTACAGGACGAGGCCCTGGCCTGGCTCTTGTATCAGGAAAAAACTCACTATGAAGGATACTCTCAGGGCAACTGCCGGATCCGGACTAAGGCTACAGAAAAGCACCGATTCAATGTCAGATTTACCGAATTCTGTGGCTCTCTCTGGTTAGTAAGAATGTCAGAGAGTTTGCAGCCTGGTCACAGGTGGTTCACAAAAAATGAGAAACAGAGGAAGCAACAGGAGAAAATGCTAAACACAGATGAATCTCAGTAAAAAGGTCACAAGAGTCCTCTGTATCATTCTGGTGAGTTCTCTGTAAGTCTGAAATTACAGTCATTTCTCAGTGTCTTTGGGGCATTTGTTCCAGGACTCCTGCAGGTACCATAATCCACAAATGCTCAAGTCACTAATACAAAACAGCACTGTGCTCGCACATGACCTATGCACAGCCTGCAACAGACTTTACACACCTGCAACACCTAACGTGATGTACAGAGCTGTGATACTCTCTTGTTTAGGGGGTAAATGACAAGGGGAAAAAATCTTTCTTTTTTTTTTTGTTCAGTACACTCTGTTGCTTTCCCGAGTATTTCTGTAGTTGGTTGAATCCACAGAGGTGGAATTCGCAGATAAAGAGGGCTGACTGCATTTCAAAATGAAAAGCTAAAAAAAAAAAAAAAAAAAAAAAAAAAAAATGGTGGTGCAGTCCAGTGGTTCTGAAATGCTGTAGCTTCTACAGAAACCTGGGAGAGGCTGTGACAACTCACAGAGCTGGACCCCACCCCAGGGCTTCTGACTCCGTAAACCTTGGTGGCAACACCAACGATGCACATTTCTAATCATCTCTCCCATGCTGCCACCACCGGGTCAAAACCCATTCTGAGAACCTCTGGAGTAACCTGCTTAAAACTGAGGAGAGAGCTGATGACGGCAGCTGGAGGGAAGCAGGACCAGCACTTCCCCACAGGGGCCTTGGAATTGTCCTACTTGTTTGCAGATTCACCAATGTCAATGCCAACCAAGCACGTACCTGCAGGCCCACCTGGCACGTACGTGTCAGGGACCTGCTGAAGGCTGAGGTTCTGAAACAGAGCAAAGGTGGCAGCAACACGGTGCTGGGTCCGTGGGATACCAGCGTTCTGCTCGCTCATTCTCAGGAAGCAAAGTCCTCTGGGTGACTCCAGGGGCTTCTAGTTTTTCCCTTGGAAGTGCCAATGTGGAGTCAAGTCTGGCTCTGCATCAAATCCCTCACGATTCTAAGACTATGGTTCAGGCAATCAGCTTCCATCGAGACACACGCTTCTCTGCCTCCTCTTCTGGGGGGTAATGAACCTTGGCCTCAAGGCTCATTACGCCCCATTATATAATCAGCCCCCTCCTGAGTCCCTTTACGGTCCTTCCAGCTGCCTGCTCGGGAGCTGCTGCTCAACTTTATCACTCTATTGCTCCCCGCAGCCTCCTGCAAGAAATCAGCCTCCTGACGGAGCTGCGAGGTGTGCAACAGGCCAGGTTCTCAACCGAGGGTCAACCTCCCTGGCCTCACCTTGTCATAAGACAAAGAACAGGAGTTGCTAAAGAAGAGACAAGGAGAGGGTGTGAAGAAACTGGCCGGGATGAGACCAAGACACCTCAAGGAGGCTGTGTGTCCTGAGACTGTAGCTCCACCCGGTGCTTTCAGAGGGTGGGACATCCTGGAGTTGTCAGTCACTGGTTCCCCTGCATAGCTGCTACCGGACATGCTCAACTCCATGGGCAGCTAATAAAGAAACATCTAGAAAACTGCAGGTGACGAAAGTACGATCTCATTCCTCATCTTCAACCAAAGATGTCCAGGATGAATGAGTTGACAATGATGCCCAAGGCTCAGTACTGGGGTCATTTTAAGCAGCTGCCTGCTCCCTACAGGGATGGCTACCAGCTGGAATGATGGATCCCTTGAATATTAAGGACAGGATCTGGGCTGGCCCGAGTGGGTGCTGCATGCATGCTGACAAAGAGGTGTCCTTGGAGCAAGGCTGTCACCCACAATCCAATCCCCCACCCAGGAGAGGAATCCTGATCCAGTTCGGCTCCCTACTTGATGAACAATCAGGTTTCAGCGAAGATGGCGTTGGAATTTCACAGCCAGGCACTGTAGAACACAGGACCTAGAATGACTGCAAACTTCACCTCTTCACCTTGTGACCTCTCCCTGGGGTGGGCATTTGCCATAGTGTTTAAGATACTGTGAGAGACGCCTGTATGCACGTCAGAGTGCCTGAGTTCAAGCCCCGCTTCGCTGCAGATTCTAGCTTCAGGTCAGCACGCACCTAGAGAAGCAGCAAGTGACGGCTCAAGGAGTTGGGTGTCTGCCACCCATGGGGAACCCTGCACTGGGTTCCCAGCCTTGGCTTCCATCTACCCCAGCCCTGGCTGTTGTGGACAATTAGAGCGAGAACCAGCAGATGGGAGATCTCCATTTCTCTCTCTCCTTCCCTCCCTCTCTCCCTCTCTCCCTCTCCTTCTCGCTCTCTCTCCTCCTTATCCCTCTCTCCCTCTCTCTCTCCTTCTCTCTCTCTCTCCTTCCCTCCCTCTCTCTCCGCCTTTCACATGATCAAAATAAGTAAACTTTAAACATGCAAAGAAAAAAATGGACTCTCTGAGCCCCAGTTTCTTCACCTGTAAAAATGGGGGTGGTAATAGGACCTCCCTTAAAGAGGACTGTGAAGTTTAAAGGAAATAATAAAAGTGAACTGCTTTGTACCACACTAGGAATCTTGTCAACAACTCATCCACGGCAGTGCTGTTGTTACCATCACTTCCATCACGGCCACAAGCTTTGCCTTCGTAGAACATAGAGCAATAGCTCCCAAAGCCACCCTGGCCCACACTAGGAAATGTGCGTGCCTTCCTCATTTTATCCTCGCTGGGTAGACAGCAGACCCAGGAGGGGAAGTGATCTGGCCAGTGACTTACAGCAAAGTGTTCACTGCTGTAAATCCAGTCACTTCCACCATCTGGTAACGAATGATGACGCATCCCCCAGGCCCCATGTCACCTCTTCCTTCAGAGGGCTTCGGGTCAGCCTGACCTGCGCCACCTGAGGTCACAGCCACAGGTCCATAGCTTGTTGGAGCAGAAATGGCCCATGCGTGGACAGCTCCCAGCCAGGTACACTGGAACAACACGAGGCACACAAAGGCAACGTGGAAGAAACAGGGACAGTCCCTGACTTGTGATGGCTCAGCTCACAACGTTTTCAACTTTGCAGTGGTATGGAAGCATGCCAGAGCAACCATTCTATTTTTCTCTCAGTACAATAGTCAGTAAATTACATGAGATACTCAGTACTTTCTTATAAAACAGGCTTTGCCATAGGTGATTTTGCCCAACTGGAGGTGAAAGTAAGTATCTGTTTAATGCAGGCGAGGAAACCATGACACTTTGTGCGTCAAGTGTACCTAATGCAATTTTAACTTCGTGCTATTTTCCCCTTGTGACGGGTTTGCTGGGTAATAACCTCACTGTGAGATGAGGGGCATCTGTACAGCAAGGGTAAGGAGACAAGCACAGTGCTCTCTGTTTCTCTGGGAAGTAGACTCATTTCCGAATCAGCATCTCCACATTCAACAGGGGAGGCTCAAGTCCTGCCTTCTGTGCGCACCCAGCCAAAGCCACGGACCCCAAGGGCAGGGACACGCGGAGTCAGGTTCCCTCTGTCGCTTCCCTCCTTCCCCTTACTCATCGCCCCAGACCAAGAAAGTAGGGTAAGCCCCATGGAGGTCATGACCTTCTTACAGGCCACACGAAACAGCTGGGAAACTCAAGGTCCCAAGGCCCAGCCATTCTGCAGCCAAGTCTGCCTGAGGCTGTCTCCAGATGTTACCATCCAGGCTAACACAATGGTCTATTGCCACCTCACCTGGTACAGACCCAGAGGCAGTGCTGACAGTGACAAGGGGACACCATGGCCAGGACACAGGACCAGGGGCTCCCTGGCCTGGGCCAGTGGTAGAAAGGTTGGCTCCAGGGCCCAAAGGCTGGGAGTTCTCTGAAATTCAGAGTGGCAGAGGAATGGGATATATCGCAGACCAGTATTCTCACGATATAAAACCATCGGTCTAAATGAGCCAAAAGATTGGCCTGGGAAAATTTCAGGGGCAGGCCCTAGAATCCCAGAGTCCCTGAGATAAGGAGTGACCCTCATGGAGCCTCTTATCGGGCTAGGGTTTGACTACATTCAGAATGTACCCCCACAAGCAAGAACACTGTTCTGAGCCTCACTGTCCTGATCTGAGAAATGGGCACTTCACCACCTGCCCACAGTCCACAGTGAGTCTTCCCTGGGACAACGCAGCTGAGGTGCTAGGCGGAGACAGAGGCCACCCGAGCAGTCAGTGGCAGCTGGACTCCTGTTGCAGTTCACCGGGTTAAGGCACTGCTTTCATCACTGGCATTCCATACTGGAGTGCTGGCTGGACACCCAGCTACACTGCTTCTGCTCCAGCTTCCTGCCAATGCACCTGGGAAAAGCACTGGAAGATGGCCCAAATGCTTGGGCCCCTGCCACTCACAGGGCAGAAGCTGGAGCTCCTGACTCCTGGATTCAACCTGGACCAGTCCTGGCCATGGTGAGCATCCGGGGAGTGAGCCAGCAGATGAAAGATCTGTGCGTGTGCGTGCGTGTGTGTGTGTCTCCTTCAAATAAATACATCTACAAAGAGAAATTAGCGACAGCAATGGAGCTCCTCACTTCCTGGTGTGGAGCCTGCTCTCCACTTTGCTCCTGTCCTTTGCTAAGGGGTGGCAGTGGTAAGTGGGCCCTTGGGGATCCAGCTAACACTTGGGTTACACACTCATCCTCCCACTGAGACTCAAGCACTCTGTTTTGCTCTGGGAGATTAGAAAACAACCTGTCTGCTGACAGGGAGCAGAACTGGCCAAGGGGCGGCGGTGCTCTGGGGCCTCTTCCTGCTCGGAGCTGCTTTGTTACCAAGGACCTGCTCAGCCCCCAGGCGAGCAGCAAAGCCCTGGCTCTCGGGTGGGACCAGCTCGGGGGAGCAAAGCCGGTTGCCTCAGGGACTCCTCAGCAGGCTCTGCAGCAGGGGCAGGTGTCCAAATGTGCAAGTCTGTGGTTTGCTTGCTTTTAAAGTATTCTTTTAAATTTTATTTATCAGAAAGAGAGAGCAAGAGCGAGAGGGAGAGGGAGAGAGAGAGAGAGAGAGAGAAAGCTCCCATCTGCTCATTTGCCTCCTAAACGCGCACAGGGCTAGGGCTGAGCTAGGCCAAAGCCAGGAGCCTAGACCTCAGTCTGAATGGAAGAGAGCCAGTTATTTGCGCCATCGCTGCTGCCTCCCTTGGTTAATGTGGGTAGGAAGCTGGAGTCAGGAGATAGAGCTGGGTATCTACTGAAGCCAGGCCCTGGGATGTGGCGTGCAGGTGTCTTAACTGCTAGGCTGACAATCCACCCCAGGTCTGATGTTTCTACTTCAGCCACAACTAAAGAGCAGAGCGGTGCTCAGACCAACACGGAGGTGGCCGTGCCAACACTCACTCATACAACGGCCAGGCCCAAGGACAGATGGTGGCTGCTTTGGCATTAGGCCAAGGTAATTCCAAGCCCTTTTGGGGCTATGGAAAAGCATGGGGGTGGGGGTGGGAGGGCAGGCAGAGGTGAAGCACAGGGCATTGAGCCACGGCAGCCCAAAACTATCACGAGGCCAGAGGCTGTAACGCTACGAGGGACAGGATGCTAGTGACCAGCATCAGGACTGCTGCTGTTTGTTAGCCACTGACTGTGTGCCTGGCACTCTGCCCAGAACCTGAAACGCATGAGCTTGTCTAAGCCTCCCAACCACCCAGGAGATGGCTCTATGATTTTCTCCCACTTTACAGATGTGGAAACTGAGGTTTGGAGAGGCCCTTTTAACTCAGTCGACATCAGGCACACTTCTGGACAGCAGCAGAGCCACCAGGCATCCCCATCCTGGGCCCATGGCCCCAGCCATGACATCGCCTCACCCCATTGTCACCACCCTCTCCTGTCCTTGTCCTCCAAGCCACTTTGACTGCCACGCAGGCCCACCCCATTTCTGGTCTCTGTGACAGTGATTTGTCTCGACAACTTAATAAATCGGCCTTTGGTGTGGACCTGAGTGTCGTGGTGCTATTTTAGTTTGCTCGATGCAGAGGCTATACACCCAGGGCGCGGGGACAAGGCGCTCTCTGGCTCTCCTCCTAACTCACATCCACAGGCCTCTTCCGGTCCAGACCCTCAGCTGTTTCCTGCAGTGGACGTGCTACGCACATTTATGGACCGAACCACACAAGCAGCTGGCCCCAGCCTCGCTGTCCAGCTGGATGGTGGGCATTATGCGGTCCTTTTTCCAGAAAGACCATGGCCACGCTCTCCCCCAACAAAGCTGAAGAACTCTGGGGCAAAGGTCACAACAGAAACCCTGCAGGTAAGGAGACATCCCGCCGGGTCCTTGAGGGGTTTGGGCGTGGACCACGCCTGATGCTTAAGCTTGAGCTCCCCACAGTGAGAAGCACCAGAGTCAAATCCCAGCTCGACTGCTCCATGGCAGTGTGGCTCCAGGCAAGTTCTCTAACCTTCCCGAGATGCCTGTTCCTCATCTGGGCAACAGGATTAACCCCGGTGCACAGCGGATTAATCCAAGTGCCAAGCGAGGTGCTCAGTGTGGGTGATCAGTCCAAGCTGCTCTGCAGTAAACATTCCTTAGCATTCACTGGAGCACAGGCAGCATGGCCAGCCTGAGGCTGTATCAGGGGTCAGGGGTTACTTCTCCCACATTCTAGCAGCCGAGCCATGAAAGCCACTCTCTTAGCTGACGGACCAGCAGGGCTTCATTCAGGGCCCCGGCTCTGACCACCTCTCTGCCTGTTCAGCAAAATGAGCCTCTGGGCAGAGAAGATTAAACGCCTTCTTAGTCCTCAACCCTTGATCACCAGGAAGTTCCATTTCCACTCCGAGTAATAACCACTCCGTCTCCCGCAGAAATTCGTGAGCACAGAATGCAAACCACCCCGGGCCACGCTCAGCCCGCAGCCCACTTTGAACCCAAATACGTCTCTGACATGTACAAGTCGTGGGTGTTGACCTGAGCTGGGGTAAAATACACAATTTAATCACAAATGCCGTAACCACAGTGGCCAAGAAAAAAAAAAAAAAAAACGTGGCGAGGCAGCTGAGGGACCGGGGGGAAGGCGAGGGAAGGTGGATGCTCCTTGGATGGGCTGCATCCTTGCTTCCCTCTGCAGGTAGAAGAGCAGGACCTGCGGACGCCTGACAGCAGCCGGCCCACCTCCTGAGTGCCAGTTACGCCCCCTTCAAAACCACCGAAAGGGGCGTGCGTGGCGCAGGCGGGAGATGGGCGGGCGGATGAGCTGCATCAGTGATCAGCAACCTCTTGACGAGCCCTGCGGCACCTGGCGCGGAGGGTAGCAGGTGTCGGGGCGGCGACCAGGACTTACTTGCAGAGAAGCTGGCCTCGGTGTGGACGGGAGGGGTGGAGGGCAGGAAAGGCGCGTGTCCCACGAAGAAGGAGCGCAGCGAGCGCTCGGCCAGGAGCGGGGAGCGCTGCTGGGAGGGGATGTTCTCGCAGCTGCCCACACTGCTGTGGATCTTGAGGTTCAAGGGCTTGCTCTTCTTCTTGGCTCTGGAGAGCAGACAGAAAACAGAACGGGAAATGGATCCACAAGTGCAGAGTCAGAGCAGGGAGACCCAAGGGATCCAAAGCTCACGGCAAGAAGCTGGGCTTTTTGGTCAAGGGGAAGGGGCTGGGTAGTGGGCTTTTGCCCCTCGCCCCCTGTGGAAAGCCGGTCCCACCATGGAGCACAGAGAAGAGCCATTCGTGTTTGCTCAGCTCCCTGGAGACGCTCTAAAAAGCCAGGGTCAACTTCAGCTCCCAACTGCATCCCTCACGTCTGTCTGCACATTCTGAGTGCCCTGGGCCCCCCAGCCCTGACCCAAGGCCAAAATGCTCTTTGACCAAGGCAGCAAACTGCAGGCAGACCACAGGTGTGTCTGGAAGTCTGTGTCCAGCTGGCATTCACCCCCTGAGCATTCCAGTCCCCAAATCCACTGCCCTTCCTCCACACGCAAACGATCAACCCACTTCTGTAGAGGTTAAACTGATGACTTTCAAGAGTCCCTGAGGAGAGAGAAACTTAGTCTTTGGCAGAATCCAGCATCCTTTCTGGCAACTACTTTTTTTCAAAAAAAAATTTTATTTGACGGGGTGAGGTAGGGAGAGAGAAAAAGGTATCTCCCATCCCCTGTTCCACTTCCCAAATGCATGCACAGACAGGGCTGGGCCAGGCACCCAGAGCTCCATCCAAGATGCCTACATGGGTAACAGGGACCCAAGTCCTTGAGCCATCACCCACTGCCTTCCAGAGTACATATTAGCAGGAAGGCAGAATCCAAAACAGAGCCAAGACTTGACACCAGGCACTCTGAAATGGACTGCAGGTGCCCCAGGCACACTCTTAGCCACTGCATCCAATGCCTGTCCCAACTGCTGTTTATCAGGACTTCTGGTATTGGGCCCCTGCTTTGGAGCTCACCTATGGCCCTGCCTGGGCCTGCGTTCTGTCCCACTTTAGAGGTGCTGAATGCCATGGGGCACCTGGGGGTGCTGCAGAGGCATGGGGTAGTTGTGAGAGGAGCAGCGCTGCTTGGGGTAGAGGGGCTTACAGCATCCTGATGCACTCAGCTCTGGAGCCATTCTCTCCAGATTTAAATACTGGCTTCACTATTCTCTGGTGAGTCAGTGAAACTCGGGTGAACTCAGCTCTCTCATCTGTAAGAGTCTTCTGTAGGTTGTGGAGAGGACTAAAGGAAACACTTGTGTGAGTCACTTGATACTAAGTATCGACATTAGCTGTAACTGTTATTATAGAATTGCCAATGCACCTGAGAGTCCCTTTAAAGAACCAATCTACAGGTAAAACTACGTGGAACTTCTAGAACATTTGGTCCTACTTTGTGGGACTCTTTAAACCCCAAGAGATTAAAGGATCTTCTCTGTACCTCTTGTGCCTAGCAAAATGCCTCACATAGCAGACACTGAAATCTTTCTTGTATGTCCTCAAAATGGCCAAAGAAGGAAGGTGAAAGAAGAGGCCAGGCCAGGAGCCCTCAGCTCCCAGATTTGATCCATGGCTTGATGGCTCAAGCACCTGGACCCTGCCATGTATGTGGAAGACTTGGCTTGAGTTCCAGGGTCCTGGCTTCACTGGCCATGATGGGGATTTGGGGAGTGAACCAGAGAGCTGTCTCTCAGTCTTTGTCTATATGTGTGTGTCTCTACCTTTCAGAGAAAGAAGGAAAGAAGCAAGGAAGAGAAGAAAGGAGGAAAGAAGAGAAGAAGTGTGGGGGGGCAGGAAAGGAAGGAAAGAAAAGAGATGATAGATAGATAGATAGATAGGCAGAGTTTAAAAAACCCTGTATGCTGAGGCCTCACTGCTCCTCCTCCCTCCCTCCCTCCAATGCCCATCAGTGTGGCCAGGGGTTGAGTGCCCTCTGATGGCCACTGCAAAGCCTCAGTGCAAATGTTTACAATCCGGTTGGAAAGGGAGGAAAGCTGTTAACATTAAGCCTGAAAGTCACGCTCCCTGGGAGTCCAAGTGTGCCTGAGGCAGGGTGTGGGTGGGGGCCTTGCTGGGCCTGGGCAGCTGGGGCTGCTTATTATCTCCCCAGGGGCCTGCTGGGCGGCTCAGACAGGTGTCTCCTGTTAGAGCAGCTCCCGTTGGCTGATTGTTCCCTGCCCATGGCTGGAGAGATGCGTGTGGGAGAGGGGTGGCGTTCACTCCACAGGCATGGTCAGCGGTGAAGATTCCAGGAAGCATCCGCACGGAGGCCGTGTAGCTCAGTGAATAAACCCACAGGCTCTGGAGTCCCGGAGATCAGGGCTCCACTACTGATTGTGATCTCGAAACAAGTGATCTCCTTTCTCTAAGCCTCAGACTCCTCACTTGGACAACAGGGAGAACACTAATGCCCCTCACTGATGGTGATCGCGAGAATTCTAGATGTGGGCCAGCACCGAGTGAGGGTTCAGGTGACTTTAAAGACCCAAATCAGACACCTGCTCAGCTATGGAGGTAGCTTTGCAGAAGCCAGAAGTTGAAGCCAAGCTGCAGTTTTCTCTTTAAGCATCCACCAACTCCCTCAATGCCCCCACCCCCCACCCTTGGCAAGTGAAGAGGGCACAGCCGAGCTCTCTGGTAATGGTGCCACTGTGGTGCCCGGAGCACAGTGGCAGTCGCAAGGCAATGAGCCACCAGGAGACAGGGCAAGGTCCTTTCCATGGAGAGTCAAGTCTCACCCAAAACACATTTCATTCAATGACTTCAGAGTCCATCTGCTCTTCCAACTCATGACCACAGATGGAGCAGAGAGGGGCTTGAAAAATAGAGGGCTGGGTGGAAGGAAGGGAAGAAGTGAGGGAGGAAGATAAAAGATGGAAGAATGGGAGGACAGGTGGGTGTCGTGAAAGACAGAATGGAACAGACAAAGGAGTGAGGAAGGTGGGAGCGAGGGAGGGAGGTGAAGGGTCAAAGGATGAAAGGATCTGGGTGGATGGACGGATGAATGCGTGGGTGGCTGGGTACATGATGATGGATGGATGGCTGACTGGGTGAGTGGATGGGTGGGCAGGTGACTGGATGTATGAAATGAAGGAAGAAAGGATAGTGGCATGGAAATACACAGCAAAGAAAACGGTAGAGTGAGTGAGTACTTGGCCAGAGTAAAGCAGAAGGGAATCTTAGATTGCATTCATGGACAGGATACAGGATTCAGTTTTACCATCTACCCTCACTACCCAGGCATGCTCAGAAGAAAGCAGGCACAAAGGATGTGGGCGTCCACTAAGATTTAGTGGATATTTTGCAGTATATTCTGCAGATGCAATTAAGAAGAACATCTTCTCCCGTGATCTTTGCCAAACATTAGACATCGATTACACAGATGTAGTTTCTGAAAAAAAACAGCCAATTCTGGGGAGAGCAACAAAACAAGGTGGCAGAGACACTGGAAAACGGCAGCTCGGCAGGTCTGTATCCTGGCGCTTCCTGGCGGGCCAGCAAGCCGGGCTCCCCCACGAGGCAGGCTGTGCTGACAGCAGCCCCAGCACCAGGCTGAGCTGAGTCTGCACATCCACGTTATGCAGGGCACCCAGCCTCGAGCCGCCATCTGTTCCTGCGAAATGCGCTTACTCTGCCAAGCGTACCCGAGGAATCTAGTACAGTGCTGGAATCCAGGAAGGCTCTTCCCACTCTCCTGACGCCCAATTTGCAGACTATCTAAACCAAAAGGGGCCTGAGAACTCTGCCATCTTCTCTGAAATCAGTTCAGGGTGCTCCGTCCCAGTCCCCGTCTCTTGGTCCAAGCCACCTTCCTCCCTCACCTGGGCTGCTGCCGCCTCCTCCCTGAAATCCTAGTCCCACTTGCTGTTTGTTTATTGGCTTTTCTTCTTCAGACGTAAAGCAAACGATTCAATGGCATTAAGTGCATTCACGATACAACCACCCCCTCCATCGACTTCCAGACATGTTTCGAACTCCAGGAGGAAACCCCTTACCTACTGAGCGATCCCTCCCACTTCCCCTGCGCTGCCAACCCGTGATCTGCTTCTGTCTCTAAGGATTCGCCTATTCTGGACATTTCATGTGGACAGAATTAGACAACAGGGGAACTTTCCAGTCTGGCTTTTTGTACTTAGCGCAGGTGTCTGAGTTTCACCCATGTCGCCACGTAGATCAATACTTCATGCCCTTGCACTGCTGGATAACTGGATGCCATTTGGATTCCTGACAATGCATTCTCCATTGCTGTATCCTATCCTCCCTGTTACAGCCCTCCAAAGGCTTCCCATATTCCTCTCTTCATTGGTCTACAAAAGCCTCCTAGGATCCGCCTCCACCAACCCCTGACCTCCTGTGTCATCCCCTCATCACTCTCCAACTCCAGGCCACGTAGGCCATATTCCTGGTCCTTGATGACGCCAAGTTCTCATCCACCTCAGGGCCCTCGCAACGTGCTACTCCCGCTGCCTAGGACATTATTCTCTGCCCTGTCAGTGGAGACCTCCTCATCATTCCAAGAGAAGCTGTGCTCAGCTCTCAGAACTCATCGGACCTCCTGGGCACACGTGCTTCCAACACAACCTGCTTTTCCGTCATAGCACACATCCCCATGTGGTGACTGGAGAAACATCTGACCTCTGCCTGGGCAGGGCCTGTAGTCCCAGACCGCAACAGGAGGCAACTCTTCCCAGCGGCAAGGCCAAGACCAGAAGCCAGATCTGCAGACCTGTGTCCCCGCTAAAGCAGAGCCATCAGGGCCTCCTGCAGCTAGAGGGCGCTCTAAAGGAATGGGGCCCGGTCCCCACCTGCAGGGGCCTGGCCACAGTCAGCCCAGGCCTAGTGGATGGCTCTGCTATCAGAAGGCTCTGGATCAGTGCCCATCCCCAGCCCTCACCACACAGATCGCTGAGGCAAGTTCCAAACCCATGTGTAGTCTCGGCACCATCTCCTCTTCCCAAAGCTTGTTGGGCGTTGGGGTTACCCAGAGCTGCTGACTTACTTGGCCTCTTTACCTCCAGCTTCCTCACGCATGGAGTGTGTCCCCTTACTTGGAAGTCTTCACGGGGCCAATTCCCTCTGCTTCTCACTAACGGTGTCTGGCCCAGCCAACGAGGACGAAATGGCAGGGCTGGAAGCAGACCAGCTCCTCCCAGTGTCTCGAGGACAGGCAAGACGGCACTGTGCCACACCACCCAGCAGAGCAGAGCGCCCACCCCAAGCCTGGAGCTGTCTCACACGCAGGACTGGGCTGCAGGAGCCGCCCCTCTCAGACTGGGCATTTAAACTCTGTGCACCGACTACCAAAGAGGATACCTGACTGTATTCAGGGATCGAAACATCACATTGTACCATGAAAATATGCACTCTGATTCTGCATCCACGAAAAATACTCAGGGCCAGGCACCTGATGCAGCAGTTAAGATGCTGCTTGGGATGCCTGCCTGCATCCCATATCAGCATGCACAGGTTCAAGTCCTGCCTCTACCTCCTGCTCATGCGCACCCTGGGAGGCAGCAGTGATGGCGCAGTCTTGGGTCCCAGCCACTCACATGGGAGACCTGGGTTGAGTTCCTGGCTTCAGCCTCAGCTTCTCATTCCCAGCTGTTGCAGGAACTTAGGAAGTGAACCAGTAGGTGTGAGAGCTGTCTGTCTCTGTCTTTCTCTGCTTTTCAAATAAATAAATAATTTTAATGAGTAAGATGGTAAATTTATAAAAAATAAAATCTCAAAAAAATACTTATGTATTTAAATGAGGTAATATTTAAAAAATGTTTATAAATCAAAGAATAGCATAATGTTCTGGGTGAGGGGTTGCTCAGAGCCCTGGAAGGAGAGCAGTTTGGGAAACCAGGGCTGGTGACGTTAACCACAGTGAGGAATTTCTTGGGGACCTGCTCTGCCACCTGGCCCCAGGCCACAGTGGTCTTCTTGCTGGCTGAAACCCTCCTCCAGTGTGGCATTAATCCACCGCACCCTGGCAAAGACTGCGCGTGGAGGAGTCAGCAAAACACGCAGGCCCGATTCCCCACGTGGGAGGGCAAGGCGAGGCCTTTAGACGAGGCACGGGTGGCTTTCTCTGGCTGTGTTTTAATAGTGACAATCTGAGAATCTGACTCCATCCGCCAAATCTATAATTTCACAGCAATTACCTTCTTTCTGCAAAATAAACCAAGAAAGATAAAAAGGAAAGAGGAGGCAGAAGGAAAAGCAGAAGAGAGAGAAGCCAAGAGAGGAGGGAAGGGGAGGAGGGTTGGAATAACAGTAAATTATGCTGAGACAGGGTCAAAATCATTATAGAAAGATGGAATTAAAGGATGCTTATTTTTGTATAAAAATTTTTTTGAAACCCATGTATGGTTTTTTTTTTTTTTTTAGCATTTGTTTATTTATTTGAAAGGCAGAGTTAAAGAGAGAGTGAAGGAGACAGAGAGAGAAAGAAATCTTCCATCTACTGGTTCACTCCCCAAATAGCTGCAATGGCCGGGACTAGGCCAGGCCAAAGCCAGGAGCCAGGAACTTCCTCTGGGTCTCTCATGTGGGCACAGGAGCCCAAGGACCTGGGCCATCCTCTGCTGCTTTCCCAGGCAATAACAGAGAGCTGGATTGGAAGCAGAGTAGCCGGGACTCGAACCAGCACCCATATGGGATGCCAGCACTGCAGGCAGAGGCTTAGCCTTCTATGCTACAGCACCAACCCTGCATGTTTTTTCATAATATACTTTCTCCAATAACGTTTGGAAGACGCCGCATATGTGTAGATTTTTAAATGTGGCACCAAAATAAACTCATATTTTTTAAAGATTTATTTATTTATTTATTTGAAAGGCAGAATTACAAAGAGGCAGAGGCAGAGGCAGAGAGAGAGAGAGAGAGAAAGGTGTCTTCCATCCACTGGTTCACTCCCCAAATGGTCACAATGGCCAGTGCTGGGCCAACCTGAAATCAGGAGCCTGGAGCTTCCTCTGGGTCTCCCATGTGGGTGCAGGGGCCCACGGACTTGGGCCATTTTCCATTGCTTTCCCAGGCCACAGCAGAGAACTGGATTGGAAGCCCACATGGCACCGATATGGGATGCCAGCACTGCAGGCGGCAGCTTTACCCGCTAAGCCACAGTGCAGGCCCCCTAAACTAGCATTTTACTTCCATTTTCCATGAACTTCTTGAAGTAGGCAGGCAGTGTCAGTTTCACCAGAATGATGGAAGATAGAGTGACAGTACCCAGTGCAGGCAAAGACATAAGGTGACCAGAACCCTCATAAAATTCTGGGCGGAATTGTAAACTGGTACAACTGCTTCCGGAAGACTATTTGCTGGTGTCTAGTGATGTGGAAAATTCCACCCCGGGGACGAACAAGTGACCCTCACGAGTGCCCACCTGCATGGAAAGCCCTGCCTGGGAACATTCGTGGCAACAGCAGGGACCCGTCCGTGGCAACACCGCTCACATGGCCACACACCAGCAGCATCTCCGTGAGCACTGTTCTCTGAGAGCTCTCTGTGAGCTGAAGGCACAGGCCCTCAACTCTGTATCCCCTGACCCCTCTCACCTTGAACCTGCTCTGCCTCAGCTTCTCCATGCCCTCCCTCACCTCGGAGCCCATCTTCTCTCTGCACATCCTTAAACTCAGCTGAAGTCTGAGCTCCTTCCAGTCCTAAAGAACCATCCAACCCTTGCTTACCATCGATGGCACTTCGTGGCATGAGCACCAGGCCCTGAGTGTTCCCTGTCATCCAAGTCCCCGCCACTTGCACACATTACCTCGTGCAATCTTCATAAAACCAAGGACAGCACCACAGCTATACCCATTTTACAAATAGGGAAACGAAAGCCCAGAGACAGGAGCAAATTCGGCACACTCTAAGCACAGGAGACACTCCCAGGAACAAAGGAGAATCACCACCCGGCTTCAGGGTCAGCAGCCCCACCTTGCACATCATTTCTGCACCTGTGTGGGCCTGGCCCCAGAGCAGGGCACAGCCGAGATCTCAAAGTCAGGGGTGACCCACAGGAAATGGGCGTTCACCAGGAAGAGGTCACCCATGCTGTGGTATACCCCATCTGAGTGTGCGAAATGCAAACCACCCTGGGATATGACCAAAGGCTATGTTCCCATTTGGTTCCCTGGGAGACTGCCCACTGAACCACAGTGGACAGCTCCAGCCAGATTCTTCCAGCCCGGGGGGGAGCACACCAAGTCCAGGGCTCAGCCTGCTTTTGTGAGTTCTTGGCACATGGCCACGCCTGCTCATTTACCTGTTGTCTGCAGCTCCTTTGCCTGACAACAGTAGGGTTGGCTGCAACAGAGACAGCTGCCCGAAGACCAAAGCTGAAATGTTTACTGTCGGGCCCCTTATGGAACAGGCTTGCTGACCTCTGCCTGAAACCACCTGACCGTGGTGTCAGCCAGCAAGACTCTTACCAGACCCCAATCAGCAGGCACAGCTTCTCCTTTGCCCTGTTGTATCTAAATAATGAAATTCTCCCGTCCTGTTCCCTTCTCTCCCCAGAAGCCCGTCACAATGGCTTGAGCACTGGGATTTTTTTTTTAATAATTAATTTATTTGAAAGGCACAGAAAGAGAGAGATCAACAGGGAGAGAGATTTTCCATCTGCTGGTTCACTCCCCTGATGCCTACAACAGCTATGACTGGGTGAGGCGGAAGCCAGGAACCAACGACTCCATCCAGGTGTCTCATGTGAGTGGCAGGGACCCAGCCACGTGAGCCATCACCTGCTGCCTCCCAAGGTATGCATTAACAGGAAGCTGGGAGCAGGAGCAGGGCCAGGACTCAGACCCAGGCCTCTGATGCAGGATACAGGAGTCCCAAGCAGCATCTTAACCATTAGAGCAAGTGCCCGTCCCAGGAACATTCCTCAGCGGGAAATTTAGAGCTCTTTGCTCAAATCTATGCTGTTCTTCATGGCTATTGCAGTGTAAGCTAAGTGAGATAGAATTTAAAATTCTGTTCATCAGCCACAGTCACCACCTTGTCCCACTCTGCACAAAGCAGACATAAAACACCCCCATTGTTGCTGAAACTTGTTTTAAACATCTCGGTTCTGAACGACACCTGCCACCGCCCTGAAGAGGCTGCACTGCCATATGTGAGCTTGTCTGCGACATCTTCCCCCTCCTCTCTTTTTTCCAAGTCTGATTTTCATCCCTGTGCAATGGTAAAATTAACTTTGCTTAGCAAAGGACTAGAAGCAGCCAAAATATGCATCATAGTGGACTGCTTAATTAAATGATGGCAATTCCATCGGATGGAAACTATGTAGGTGTTAAAAACAATCAGGAGACAGTGAACACCAACATTTATCACTACATGTAAATAGGAGGGGGTGGAAAAAAGAGAATGCATATGGTACGGCCTCTTTGCATCATGAAGAGATATATATTAATTCCAAAAATTAAGCCAATAAATATTACTGAGACAATAAGGAAATTGAACTCTAGCAACGAAGGAAGCCAACAGGAGCCCACAAGCAGATAAAATAATAAATAAATACTGGTTAATAACAAGAGCTGCATGGCAAACCATACCCAGTGATGTGGCAGTGACTGGGAGGTAAGGCAGGGAAGGCACTGCATAGGAAGGAAGAGGGGACCAGAGGGAAGGCAGGAGCACACTGGGAGGCCCAGGTCCAGGAAGGCAAAGGTCAGAGTGAGCAGGGGAGGGCGGAAGCAGGGGGCGGCAAGGCCGTCTCCACAGCTCTTTGCCTGCCCCTGGAAGGAGCTGAGGTTTTAGTCACAGAGCCACGGGGATCTGTGGGGGAGTCTGAAGGCGGAAGAGGATGAACTCCAATTCTGTTTTTAGAAGACGGCTCTGTGGGTGGGTGCTTGGGTTAGTGGTGAAGCCACTGCTGTGGACACTGGCATCCCACAGTGGAGGGCCTGGCTCTAGTCCTGGCTCTGCTCCTGACTCCAGTTTCCTGCTAATGCACACCCTGGGAGGCAGCAGGTGATGGCTCCAAGGAATTGGGCCCCTGGCACCCACACGGGAGACCTGGATTGAGCATCTGGCTCCTGACTTGGCCTGGCCCAGACTCAGGTATTGCAGGGATTTGAGAAGTGAACCAGTGGATGGGAGATATATCCCTCTCTCAAAAAAAAAAAAAAAAAAAGGCTCTCTGACTGACGTGCAGAGTTGATTGTAGTGGGGGCAAGAACAGAAGCAGGGATCCAGAGAGGAGGCTGCTGGAATCACCTGGGCAAGAGAGGATGGTGGCTTGGCCAGGGGTGGGGACGGTGGAGGTGGAAGGAAGGGAGGCAACTGGGACCCAGCCCCCCAGGACGCACCTGCTGGTTCAATATGGGGCAGCGGGGAGAGACAGCAGGTGCCTCCTAAGTTGACGTGTCATATAAACACGCAATTTCAGAAACACTCGCACATAGGCACACGCTTCCTCACTTAGGACAGGGTAACGGCCCTAGAAACCCATCCTAAATTGAAAATATTGGAAGTGGAAAATGCACTGCAGGCACCCAACCCAGCAGACACCAGAGCCCAGCCCCAGGGCACACGGCAATGCACTGTGACTCTGGGACCACTGGGGGCTGCCCAGAGCCTGGAGAGGGCATCAGACTGCATACAGGTAACTGGGCAGGAGAGCAAAACCCCAAATCCAAAGTGCGGCTGCTACTGACTGTGCGTGGCTTCTGCACCACCATAAACTCAGAAAGTCCGAAGTGAAACCACCCCGAGACAAGCACTGCCTGAGCACGCACTTTCTGAAAGGAGGCACCGGAGGGGGTGCAGGTTGGGGGGTGCTGCAGACTTGGGGCGTATTTTGTTACTTCTAGATTTGTCTCTGCCATTCAAACTCATGAACAGAAGTATTCTCTCATAATGTAATTTTTAAAGGACATATGGTTGGAGATTTTTTTTTTTTGCCTTAAGTTTGTCTGTTTATTTTATCCAAAGAAAAAAAGAAGTCTAGAAAACAGGGGTGCAGACACGGAAACATGAGGTCAGCTGTTATTGACTAGATCATTATCATTTTCAAGAACTTCCAAATTGAAGATCAAATCTGAGACGGATTTGCATTTCCCAATTGGCTGGGATACGTCCGCTGATAACTGGTAACTTGGATTGAGTTGGCAGATATGAAATAAGGTGATTGTTTATAAATTGCTAGAAATTAAGCATAAAGATGAAGGGAGTTCCAAAACTTCACAGAAAACAGAATTAAAACTTAGGTTTGTTTTAATGCAAACATAATCGGAAATCCCTGTGCAAGCAGGGTATTCAAAAAGTTCCTGGATGGGTGTGCATTTGGCTGATTAGGATGCTCACATCCCACAGCTGAGTGCCTGAGTTCAATCCCCAGGCTGTTGCCTGACTCTGGCTCTGCTAAGGCACACCCTGGGAGGCAGCAGTGATGGCTAAGCGACTGGGTTCCTGCCACCCGCAAGGAGGATCCAGACTGAGTCGCCAGCTCCTGGCTTCCATCCCCTGGGCACTGCAGGCATTTGGGGACTGAACCAGGGGATAGGAGTCCACTCTCTGCATCTCCCCACCTCTCAGATAAGTAAACATCTTTAAATAAAGCTCATGAAAAATGTGTAGTATGAAAAAACCATGCACAGAATTCAAGATTTTCTTGCACCCAAGTGGATTCACCTTTCAGTTTCATGCATCATGAACTTCCTGAAGTTCCCCCATATGTTATACACAAATTCATACTATGCATAGAACAGGAACACACACACCTGACATGTATCTGCTGTCTGAGGAACAGACACACAGTATCATTCTAGAGCTTCACTGTGCTCCGTGACAAACCAGCTCTCAGGAGACATCTAACAGGCCTCCTACCACGACTTGATTCGAGCAGACGGTAAAATGTTCCCTCTTGTCTAAGACACTGCTTCAGATCTCAGGCAGGGACAAGGGACAAAAAGGGAAAGGGGAGCTGGTGCAGGACAGTGGGCACCAAAGAATGAACACCTTCAGCTTCGCCAGGCACAGGCTTTCTGGAGCAGGCAAGGAGCCCCGAACCAAGTGTGAGTGAACAGGCACAGCCGGGCTCCAATTAAACCCTTTGCAAAAATAGGCAACAAACCCAAGCTGGCCCTTGCACAGTTGTTTGCCAGGCACTGTGCTAACAGGATCTGGACTCATGCGAAGCCAGTCACTCAGAGTGGCCCCGGAATCCCACCTCCCGCCACCTCTCTCACCCCTGCCACCTGAACTTGACCCAGCGTCCTTCCTTCCCTCCTCTGACTTGCCCCTCACGGCACAGGCTGTTTCCTCTCAGCTCTAACCTTGGTTTTGAAGTGCACCCTTAATTTTCTCTTTATGGAAAAAGCTCAAGGCTGTACCAGCTGTTTGGAAAGGCCCAGAGGACAGATGTCCTCTCTAGCTGTCTTCTGGATCCCAGTACTTCGCGGACATGTAATGAGAATTCAATAGAAACAGTGTGAATGAATGCATGAATTGCGTCCAGGTATTTCTGCTACCATCACACAAATGCTCCTGGGCCCCCCATGGAGGACAAGCGGGGAAGGGGGTCAGATCCACTCTGTCTCAGTGCTGCAGACAGAAGCACCACTGGCACCCACACGTACACAGGAAGGGCTACCAAAACGTCCGCAGGGAAATGGAATGAAGAGATAACACTTGGTGCACAAAATTTTTCTGGAATGCATACTGACAAAGGGTCTCCAAAAAGTTCATGGAAAATCTGTCTTGTTTTAAAAAAAATATGCATGGGGCTGGCACCGAGGCTCACTAGGCTAATCCTCTGCCTGCAGCGCTGGCACACCGGGTTCTAGTCCCGGTTGCTCCTCTTCCAGTGCAGCTCTCTGCTGTGGCCTGGGAGTGCAGTGGAGGATGGCCCAAGTGCTTGGGCCTGCACCCCATGGGAGACCAGGAGGAAGCACGTGGCTCTGGCTTCGGATCAGCACAGCATGCCGGCCCTAACAGCCATTTGGGGGTTGAATCAACGGAAGGAAGACCTTTCTCTGTCTCTCTCTCTCACTGTCTAACTCCACCTATCAAAAAAATATATGCATGGATTTCAATTGATCCTAAGTTGAAAACATCGTAAGTCAAAATGCACTTACTGGGGCTGGCGTTGTGGCACAGTAGGCTAAGCCTCTGCCTGCAAAGCTAACTTCCCATACTGGAAGTTGGACTCCCGGCTGCTCCACTTCTGATGCAGCTCCCTGCTGATGCACCTGAGAAGGCAGCAGAAGATGGCCCAAGTCTTTGGGCCTCTGCCACCCATGTGGGAGACCAGATAGAGTTCCAGGCTCCTTGCTTTGGCCTGGCCCAGCTCTAGCCATTGCAGCCTTTTGGGGCATGAATCACCAGATGGAAGATCTCTCCCTCTCTCTGTAGTTCTTTCAAATAAATAAATAAATATTTTTTTAAATGCACTTATACACAACCTGCAGAACCTTGAGGCTTAGCCCAGCTTACCCTGAACACACTCAGAAATCTTCTATTAGCTTAGAGTTGGCCACAATCATCTCACACAAAGCCTATTTGATCATAAAGTGATGAAATTCTCATGTAATTTATTAAATACAGTAGAGAAAGTGAAAAGCAGAACGGGTCTGTGGGTTTGCGTCCACGCCGTTGTGGAATCAGAGACTCATACACGGGACCTTTCTAAGGTTCCTGACACACAGAAGCACCTGTACAGACAGCACCGTCACCAGGCTGCCAGCTTCAGGGCGAGCCAGGAAGAACCAGTCCTAGACTACTTCTTGCCAGCGGCTGCTCTCACCCAGTTCTTTAGCCGGATGCTGGACAGAGAATGTTGCGTCTCCCCCTGGCACAACCCAGAAGCCCACCCCAAATCCTCCATGAAGATCCGGTGCACAGCTTGGCTCAGCCTCCCACTCTGTGCTCTGAGCTCATCCGGACAGTGGGCGGAGCCTCTGCCTGCCAGGCCTGCTCTGTGCTGGTGTCCAGGCCCTGATGTTCCCGCATCCCTGCGATTAGCAACTAATCTTATTTTTTTGTTCCCCAGGCCATAAATCAGTTACAGACCAAATATTCACTCAGGCCATCATTTCCGACCGAACCAGGGCTCACGACAGGCCTCGTTATTAAAAAGGATGACTGATTTTGGGCAGATTTCATGGGCATGTGGCTGGATGTTTTCTTTTAGGTCTCTTCCTCCTCCCCCTGCCTGAAGACAAGACAATTTTCAAGATAAATGGACACAGAGCTCCACTCTCGCCATCTCCCCGATGGGATGTGGGCAGCTTTCCCTCGGCCCAGTGAGTGATGGCCCCCCAGGGAAATGCCGCTGCTGGCTTCTCGCGGCCTCACCCAGGGGTCAAGGCGTGCGGGAGGGCAGCACGCGGCTCATAAACATCCCTGAGATCCGAAACTCCAAAACCGACAGCAGAGAGCAGGGCCCGGGACGAGGGAACGGCAGCCTCGCCACCCTGTCCACGGGACCCAAGGCAGGAGGCCCCAGGGGACCCAGCTCACCTGGAGGGAGGCAGGAGAGCCTCACTCCTGGCTCTGTCACTACTTCAGTCACCTTGGGCTTTAACGCTGTCCCCTCCAGCACAGGGCAAGGATTTGCTGACTTACTGCTCTGTCCCTTTGCACTGCTCCAGGTATCTTGGTTTTTATGACAGCTGTCATTCACTGGGCCCTCACTAGGTGCCTGGCTTTGGACGTCTTACAGGCATGAGCTCATTTTATCCTTTTTTTTTTAAAAAAAAAAGTTTTATTTATTTGTTTATTTGAAAGGCACAATGACAGAGAGAGAGAAAAGGAAAGACAGCAAGAGATAAATCTTCCAGCCACTTGTTCACTCTCCAAATGCCCACAGACAGCCAGGGCTGGGTCAGGCCAAAGCCAGGAGCCAAAACTCCATCTGAGTCTCCCACGTGGGTGGCAGGAATCCAGGTACATGGGCCATCACCTGCTGCCTTCCAGGAAGCTGGATTGGAAACGTAGAGCAGATGGGACTCAGACCAAGCACTCCGATATGGATGCAGCTGTCCCAAGTGGCAGCCTACCCTGCCATACCACAAAACCCAACGCCATGTTGTTCTTTAAAAAAAAAAAAAAAAAAGTAAAGATTTATTTATTTGAAATGTGGATTTACAGAGAAAGGAGGAGAGACAAAAAGAGATCTGGTTCACTCCGACAAAAGGCTACAATGGCCGGAGCAGGGCCAAGCAGAAGCCAGGAGCCTGGAGCTTCTTCCAGGTCTCCCACATGGGTGCAGGGGCCCAAGCACTTGGGTCATGTTCCGCTGCTTTCCCAGGCACATTAGCAGAGAGCTGGATCGGAAGTGGAGCAGCCAGGTCTCGCATCAGTGCCCAAATGGGATGCCGGCACTGCAGGCAGCGGCTTTACCCGCTACACCACCACACCAGACCCTCCTCACTCCCAGTATTGTTCTTCAAGATGGGATTAGATACCTCCCTGTGAAGAAACAGAGGGTCAGAGAGGCTAAGCAGCCTGCCCAAGCTCACATAGCATATTAGGGGCAAAGCCAGGGTTTGAACCTGGCTCTGCCTGACCCCAACCCTCTTGGTCCTAAAATAGATCGTAGCCTCCCTGGGACCTGAATGGGCCTTGGCAAGGAAGCCTGCTCGTCACGTGGACCCTCAGCAGCTCAGCATCTCTGTGCTGAAGACCCAGAAGCAAACGCAGCCCTGACACTTGCGGGTTCGGGTGCTGAGCCAGCACAGGCCTTTCTCCACGCAAGGGGAAGGTCAACTACAAATACTGTTCACACAAACTGAGAGCCGTTCACAGAAGCTTCCTTTACCCTCGGAAAAAATAAAGTGAACCCTGACGTACAGGCCTAAGTAAGTAGCATCGGCTGGTGCTTGCGACCCACTATGAATCCATCCGCGGGGGCCAAGACGGCCAGACAACAGCACCCACGAGCTCCTGAAGGCTCTGGGCGGACCCAGACACTGCTGGGGGCAGTGGGGCGCCCAGAGCCAGTGGCTTAGCCTCAGTGAGTTCTCAGCTTCTCACTTAGAAAACAAGGGGCTCAGAGCAGATCATCTGATCCCACACGCCACCTCCACCGCTCCAGACACGGCTTGACCTTGGGCAGATCAGAGTCCGCCAGACTGGGAGGCTTCGCATTTATTCAATGGGGCAACCTCCCCTGACTCTCAAGTCTGCCCCGTGCTCCTGGGGGTGGAGCAGGGGGAATGAATCAGTGTGAGCCGGGCAGAGAGCACAGCACTGCTGGGGAATCTGCAATGGTCCAGGCACCGCCCTGTGGTGGTGTTTTTTTTTTTTTTTTTTTTCTCAATGTGCTTTCCACATCTGTGTCTAGGACTTGTCAGGACAGAAAGTCTGCTCATGCGGGATCACACAGCATAGGGGGTGGGCCCAGTGCAGACTGTAACTTGTCACACCCACCCCTGTAACTGGCCCTCCTCAGCCAGACTCACAGATGAGCGGACTTCAAAGAGTTTGTGGAAAATTGCAATTAGAAGGTGAGCAATTAGGGCGAGCACTGGGTGGAGTGAACAAGACACTGCTTGGGAAGCCTGCATCCCATATCAGAGTGCCTGGGTTCGAGTCCTGGCTCCTCTTCCAGTGCCAGCTTCCTGCTAACGCAGCAGGTGATGGCTCAGGTAGTTGGATCCCTGCTACCCGTGTGGGAGACCAGGATCAGTTCCAGGCTCCTGGCTTCAGCCTATCCCAGTCCTGGCTGTTGCAGGCACCAGAGGAGTGAACCAATGGATGGGCGATCTTTCTCTCTCTTTCTCTCTCTCTCTCTCTCTCTCTCTCTGCCTTTCACATAAATAAAAATAAATAAGTACTTTTTAAAGATTTATTTATTTGAAAAAGTTACAGAGAGACAGATAGAGATCTTCCATCTGCTGGTTCACTCCCCAAAAGGCTGCAACAGCCGGGGCTGGGCCAGGCTGAAGCCAGGAGCCAGGAGCTCCATCAGAGTCTCCAAAAGAGACCGGGGCCTGCACACTTGGGCCATCGTCTGCTGCTTTCCCAGGCACATTAGCAGGGAGCCGGAACAGAACTGAAGCAGTCAGGACTCAAACCAGTGCCCATATGGCATGCCAGCATTGCAGTTGGGGGCTTAACCCCCTGTGCCACAGTGCTGGCCCAAGTAAATACTTTCTTAAAGTATGTTTATGGGTGCAGTTTTTAAATTCATGTAATTTTTCCAGAATACCCATTTTCCACGAACATTTTGATGATCTTTCATATTTAAATACCTGCACCAACAACCTGGGTCCCTATCCTCCAGGGGGACCCTTGTTTAGGGACCAGAATTCACCCCCACTGCTCCCTATGGGGGGTTTTCTCCCCTACTCTGTGCACAGTGTCAGTCAAGGGACACTGCCCTCCCCGAGTCACCAAGCATCAACCAGACCAATGCAGATCTCACTGGGGAGTGTGACTCATGAGTGGCAAGACACAGGATGCAACAAAATATACGATGCTCAGGTTATGGAGGGGTGGCTTCCCCCAGAATCTATCAAGTCATTCCCTCTACTCAGAGCCATCAAGAACCCTGGATCCTGCTCCTTCTAAGCCTGGGTCTCGGGCTTTCCTGTCCATCTGGGGGTCATCTTCCAAACAGGTACACTTTCTCACACCCTAGCCAGAGCTGGCTTCTGTTTCTTGTAGCTAAAGATCCCTGATGGCACCCTTAGATCCTCATGGCTGTATTTCCTTTCAGATAAATAAGTGAAGACTCCGCATCCACCACCCTCCCCATCAGAAAAGCCCACAGAATTCACATCAAATGTAAAGTCCCATTAGCGGCCTTGTATTTGAGCACATGGAGATAGCAAGGAGGAGAACGTTACAAGGGAATAGCTTAGTAAAATATGATGCAGCCACATTACAGAATACTATGCAGTCATTAAAAAGGAGGGGCTGTATAGCAGAGGTCAACAAACTTTCTCAGTAAAGATCCAGAGAGGAGGTATTTCAGGATTAGTGAGCATTGCAGTTTCCAACGCTACTCCACAACTCTGCCTTTGTGCCAGCTCTAGCAATGCCTACACACATGGCAGTGGCTGTGTCCCAATAAAACTTTATTTACAAAAACCGTCAGTGGGTCAGATTTGGCTCAGAAGTCCTAGCTAAATGATCCCTTGTCAAACAAACAGATGTGTAAAACAAATAACACAGACCACATGACCCCATTTACACAACCATAAACATAAGTATGTATAAGCTCATGGATATAACAGCTGAACATATTCATTCTATCTTCCTATGATGCATGCAAAGAAACAGAAAAGGAACTGGAAGGGTTTATACTGAGGAAGATGGGGGGAATATGGTTTGGGCAGCTTCCAAGTTTGACTCGTGTGTGTGTGTGTGTGTGTGTATGTGAGAGAGAGAGAGAGAGAGAGAGAGAGAGAGAGAGAGAGAGAGAGAGAATCCTTTACTCAGAAAATGCCTACACTGTGTGTAGCACAGGCATAACGTTCTAGGAGAGGAAAAGATGGGACAGCAGAGAAAGGGATGACTGAATGGAGGGATGAGGTGGGAAGCAAAAGCAGCAAAGGGAATGAGAGAGTAAGAAGAAGGAAGAAAAGAAAAAAGAAGCTTGTTTGCATAAAACTTTATTTACAAAAGCAAGTGAAGGGCCATGATTTCTGGCCTCTGGTTCAGCCAGCAGGGCCACAGCAGTTTTACTGGAACAGACCTTGGCACCCACCAGGATCTTAAGAAATAGTTGTTGGAGGCCAGCGCCGTGGTTCACTAGGCTAATCCTCCGCCTTGCGGCGCCAGCACACCATGTTCTAGTCCTGGTCGGGCGCCGGATTCTGTCCCGGTTGCCCCTCTTCCAGGCCAGCTCTCTGCTGTGGCCAGGGAGTGCAGTGGAGGATGGCCCAAGTCCTTGGGCCCTGCACCCCATGGGAGACCAGGAGAAGCATCTGGCTCCTGCCTTAGGATCAGCGTGGTGCGCCGGCCGCAGCGGCCACTGGAGGGTGAACCAACGGCAAAGGAAGACCTTTCTCTCTCTCTGTCTCTCTCTCTCACTGTCCACTCTGCCTATTAAAAAAATAATAAAAAAAATAAAAATAAAAAAAGAAATAGTTGTTGGAAGAATGAATAAAACCCAGCCTCTCTATTAATCTGGGAAAGCAACAACTGAACTATTACCCTAGC
Source organism: Oryctolagus cuniculus (assembly GCF_964237555.1). NCBI lineage: Eukaryota > Metazoa > Chordata > Mammalia > Lagomorpha > Leporidae > Oryctolagus > Oryctolagus cuniculus. Next base: position 13,939,506 of record NC_091452.1, read on the forward strand.
CTTTGACAGGTGCACATATGAAGTGCTTCGACTGTGTGCTACCCATTTAAATGTCTTAAACTAATTGCTGCCAGCTCACAGGTTAATTAAATGGCAGAGATCTCAGGAGGGAGAAAAATGCAGTTCTCACGCTCATATTATCACATCAAGGGGCTCTCGCTCTGTGGCACTTGACTGGCTGAGAGAAAGAGCAGTGGGGCTAATGGTTCCCACCCAGTGTCTAGGAGACCTGTTTCCCAGTTCCCACCAGGCAGAAAAGCTGGTCTGTGGTGCAGGCTCCCTGATCTGCAGGCAAATGCTCTCATATCCAGGGAAACTTCATCTCTAAATGCCACACTGGGTTTTCCAGCCGCAGGCAAACAGATTCGGATTCGGAAGAGAATCTGCAACCACGGGGACAGGGCTTCAGGTGGGAGCCAACATCAGTGAGAATGTTACACGAGTGACTTTCAAAAGAATCGGAGCTGCGTTTCCGAAGGGAAGGGCAGAGAAACGGGAAGCTGTGCTGGTAGATTCTGAAGTAGAAAGAAGACTGCTACATCTTCAGACACTTGACTCTGAGGAGTCTTGCCATCAAGGGCAACTGGTGTCTCAGCTGGCAGATCCAGAGAGCAAGGTCAAATGCAAACTTTAAGTCTTTAGGAAAGGACACAACCCAGAGTTCCAGCTGGACAGAAAGACTGTGGCGGTGGACACGGAGCCACTGACCCCAGCGTGGACATCTGTGAAACGGAAGGAGGCCCCCTGCTCCCTCCCGCCTGTGCGAGCTTGCTTGCCTTCTGCCTCTGCCGCCTTCAGGGTGACTTCCAAGCCATGCTCACCGGGCACCGGGATGAATTATGCATCGGAGAGGTTTGACAGGCTGACAGAGACAGACGGCTGCCCACCAAAGGCCATGCTGGGTGCCAGCCAGCGCCATCACATCAAGATGCTCTGAAAGACACCTGCTGCCTCCCGCGTACCTGGCTACGGAATCCGGATGCTGCGTGATTGTGTCCATCACCGTGTACAGCACCTATCCCAGCTCTCTCAGGGACGCTGGAGCTTCCAGCAAGTGTCATGAGCCATGTTGCAGCTTCACATTAAGCATAGCAACAGGAATCAAATCAAGCCAATAAGAAGGGCCAGCGTCTCCCGGGTCCTCCCCACACTGGTACTGGGATAAACGTTTCCCCTCTATCACTGCAAATCTTCAGGACCCTGAGTGAGACAGGCTTTGTACCCAATTTGCTGATGATAAAACTAGGGTAGAGAGCAGAAGCTGCGTGCCCAGTGGGCCACAGAGGTGGCATTCCACCCAGAGCTGGCCGGCCGCAAGTCTGCCTCCACTGCCCCTGCAGCGTGTCGCCTGGGGTGATCAGAGTAAGGGTGGCCCCAAGGAAGGAGGGATCGCAGATGCAGACCAAAAGAGTTGGGACCAAAAGGAGAGCCTAGTGCAACAACGGACACAGGACTCGAAGGCACATTTCCCCAAAACTGAGGAACCAAATGATGGCCAACAAACATAAAAAGGTGCTCAATGGCATGAGTCATCTGTGACATGCCAGTGAGACACCACTTCACAGCCACGGCTGCGGCCGTAATGTTTTATATGGGAAATAAAGGAGGATTAGAGAAACACATTGTGAGTGGGCATGCAACATAGGGCAGCCTCCGCGGGAAAGTCAGAGGCTCCTCTGACTATGAAACATACAACCCAGCAGCGGCACTCCTAGCTGTGCAGCTCAGAGAGCTGACAACAGGCCCTTAAACAAATATCTACACACACACCTTCATTTATTTATTTATTCACAGAAGCCTAAAGATACAAGTAAATGTCCATCAATGGATGGCTAAACAAATCGCTGCTGAAGCTGGAACTGGTGCTGGCATATCCACACTCCGGAAAAAAAAGGATGGATTATTTACGACAGAGAAGTGAAACCAGTCCTAGAAGGTCACAGGTTCTAGGACTTCACTTCTATGAAACACTCCATAGGAAAATCCATGGAGACAGATGTAGGGTAGGCAGCCGTGGAGGCCAGAGGATTCAGGTGAATGGGAAGTAACTGTTTAAAGGGTACTGGGCTTCCTTTTGGGGTGATGAAAAATATTTCAGAACCATTTATGGGTAGCAGGTGCACAACACTGTGAATGCCCCAAATACCACTCAATTGCTCACTTTCAAATGATTGATAAGTTTCACCTCACTCATTTTTTTTAAATGTGGGATTCAGGGTTCAGTGTTGCGGCACAGTGGGGTAAGCTACCACTTCAGATGCTAGCATACCACAGCAGAGTACCAGTTGGAGTCCCAGCTGCTGCACTTCTGGGCCAGCTCCCTGATACTGTGTCTGGGAAGACAGAGGAAGATGGACCAAGAGATTGGGCCCATGCTATGCATGTGGGAGGCCTGGATGGAGCTCCTGGCTCCAGCCTGGCCCAGCCCTGGCTGCTGTGGCCATTTGGGGAGTGAACCAGCAGATAGAAGATCTCTCTCTCCCTCGCTCTCTGTCACTTTTTCAAATAAATAAATACATCTTTTAAAAAAGTAAATATGGAATACAAAGAAATGGGAAGGCACGATGGTTACGAGAGAGGAAGCACGAAGGTCAAGTCAGACCTGGAGGTCTTTGTCAGCGAGACCACCCTGCCCTCCAGCCGCTGATGGTAACGCTGAGCAGCCACATGGATCCCACAAGAAGTTGAACAGAAGAAACAAGCAATGACCGTGAGAACACAGTGTGACATGACTGCCACGTGCTGGGGGCTTTGGTTCATCACAGAATACAACAGCAGATGCTTCGGAGCAAGAACTGACGTCAAGTGAATCACGTGTACACAGCAAGGTCTCTCCGCCGGCCATCCATGGAAACCCAGTGGATGGGACTGACTTTCTAGAATATCCCTCAGCTGGAACAGGGAGCTCCTTTTCCAAAAACTAGACATCTCCTTGCACCACCCTGGTCGCTGAAGATGGGTGGCTGCTCCAGGGGTTCCTGCAACTCAAGGTCTGAGCCCTGAGAAGCAGCTGTCCTGAGAGACGCAGGTGTTGTCCATGCACCCCCAAGCCCAGCATACAGCAGAGAGGTGCCTGATGAAGCCTGGGTGGATAAATACCTCCTTTCCAGAACGGATATCTCAGAGTGTGCATCTCCTGCAAGGCCTGGTGCTAGATGTTTCAGACGTACAGTCTCCTGGAATTCTGACCCCAGGCAGCGGGTCCTGCCATTATCCCTAGTGACAGGAGGGACACAGGCAGTTCCCAGGGGAGTGTCATTTGCTCAGGTCATGCGCTCTCTAGAATAGTAAAATCAGACTTTTAGAAGATTCCTGTGTCCTTAGGCTAAATCACTATCACTCTGCTCTCACCTCCTGACCTCATTACTTCCCTCCAGTTCTGTATTTTCGATTCTCTAACACTGGATGAAGAGTCATCACTCGGCCCTGGGATGTTGTCTTAAGGAGGAAGGAAAGGGTTAACCAAAGGCCTAAAAACAGACTGGGGATGTGGAGAAATTGGGAAGCCTGTGGCGCTGCTGGTGGGCATGTAAAATTGTGCAGCTGCAGTGGAAAACAGTTGGGTGGTCCCTCATAACACTAAACAGAATCATCACAGGATGCAGGAATTCCACTTCTAGGTACATGCCCCAGAGAACTAAAAGCAGGGGCTTGAACAGGTGCTTGTACACCCCTGTCCATCATTCCCAGCAATCCAAAGATGGGAGCAACTCAGGTGTTCACAATGGATGAGTGGGTAGAGACAACGTGGTCTATCCAAACACTGAAAGAATCTGAACCTTCAAAAGGAAGGAAGTGCTGGCACCTGCTACCACCAGGATGGACCTTGAAGACTGTGCTAAGTGAAAGAAGCCAGAGACAAAAGGACAAATATTCTAAGATTTCACATACATGAAGCGCTTCCAGTAGTCAAATTCACTGAGACGGAGGCTGAGGGAGGCAGGTGTGAGGAATTAGTGTGCAGTGGACAAAAAAAAAAAAAAAAAAAAAAAAAAAAATCAGGGTTTGGATTTCAAAAGATGGAGAGAGGTCTGGAAATGAATAGTAGGGATGATGTACAGCAATGCGAATGTCCTTGACACTGTCCAACTGTGCTGAACACCACTACAAAAATAGATAGAATGGCCAATTTTATCTTATTCCTATTTTACTACAATAAGAATTCAACGTGTTGGTAAGTGGGTCACTGAGCCTTCAATAGTGAGGAGGTGAATGGGGGGAGGGAGGTTCCATGGGGAAAAGAGGAGTCCTGGGGAGGGAATCACTCTCCTTTAAAAAGGCCAAGGAAAGGGCACCGAGGCCTGGGGCAAGGGACAGGGCTGCCAGTCATCAGGAGGAGAGAGAAAAGCTGCCAGCCCGCATGGTGAGAGAAGCGTCAGCCGGCTGAGCGGAGCCCAGCTCCCCTGCACCTTCTGCGCAGCCGTTAAAGGTCTTCTCCAGCTGTGCGCTTCCTACCTGCTCAGGCTCAATTTAATTAAAGGTTCAAGACTCCCCAAGTATCAAAAGCAAATGCCGAGTTCATGACCATTAGCAAAGGAGCCATAAAACTCGGGCCCACTCAAGTAGGGCGCTGCCAACGGCCACCCCGCAGAGGCTGCTGGGCCTTCCGGGGCTGTCTTTGTGGTCCTATTTCCCCCTATCAACACATTATTCGGGCCATACGAAAACCAGTGGACACGGGAGCCAAATGGGAGTGGGGCCCACATCTCAGAAACACAAATCATACAGATTTCCAAATACGACCGTGGCAGTGAGTGTCCTGAGCTAACCAGAGCCATCCTTACAGATGCCACATGGAAGCGCAGATTTGGAAGTGGACAGCCCTGGAACTGGCTCTCTCCCTCTTGGGTTTCCCTGTGGCAAGAAGGGACGCCCTGGGTCCTAGTGGCAGAGGAGCAGCTGTTGCGAAGTCCCTGAGTCCCCTGGGTGTGGGAGTTGGATGGGAGTCACAGCACAACCGTGTGGCTGATGAGCTGTGATAGCTTAGTGAGGCTGCTTTAACCCAGGGTGAGAGGGCCGCACGGGGCCTCAGATGACCACTGCCCCAGGATCCTCTTGACCCCAATCTGCCCCGGGGGGACTCTCCTGCACATCCATGAATTCCTCTCACCACACCCACAGGACATCAAGAAAATACTGAAGAGGGATGGCATCTGGCTCAGTGGTTAAGAGGCCAAACAGGAGACCCATGTGCCCTATCAGAGCGGCTGGGTTCAAGTCCCAGTTCTGGCTCCTAATTCCAGCTTCTGTCCAATGCAGACCCTAGGAGGCAGTGGGTCAAGTAACTGGGTCCCCGCCTCCCATGCAGGAGATCTGGATTGAGTTCCTGCTTCCCGGCTTCTACCCCAGCTGTTGTGGGTGCTCGAGAGCTGGGGGGAGGAGGAAGAGGAAAAGGAAAAAACAGTTAAGAAGCCCGGAACTCAATCTAGGTCTCTCACATGAGTGGCAGGGACCCAAGGAGAAAACACCTAAGAAACTAGATGCAGGGGACTGGTGCTGTGGCGTAACAGATTAGGCTGCTGCTGCAGTGCCGGCATCCCATATGGGCACCGGTTCAAGCCCTGGCTGCTCCACTTCCAATCCAGCTACCCGCTAATGTGCCTGGGAAAGCAGTGGAAGATGGCCCAAGTCCCTGGACCCCTGCACCCATGTGGGAAACCTAGATGAGGCTCCTGGCTTTGGCCTGGCCCAGCCCTAGCCATTGCAGCCATTTGGGGAGTGAACCATCGGATGGAAGATTCTCTCTCTCTCTGTCTCTCTCTGTCTCTCTCTCTCTCTGTAACTCTGCCTTTCAAATAAATAAAGTACATCTTTAAAAAGAAAGAAAGAAAGAAAAAAAGTAGATGTAGGCAGTCACCCGGAAGAGCCCCAGCCTCCACTCCTGGAAAGTGAGGTCAAGCGCGGTGCCTGGCTCCCCGGCTTGCAGGGAGGACTTTCTGGGCTTGTTAGTGCCAAGCCAGGCTCTTCCACTTTTTTCTCCTCAGGATGTGCTGGGACTTGAGCCCTGGGGGAGCAGACGAGGGGGCTCCAGAACCCGACACCCAGAGGACTGAGTTATTGAAATGTCCATGCACCTTTGCTTTTTTGCAGGACACAGGTTGAGAGGCCCCAAGCACCCAGCATGGGAACAACTAAAGCTGCTCTCTCTCGGGGTGGGGCGCCAGGGCAGCTGGGGCAGGGCGGCCAGCTCCCTCCCCCCTGGACGTCCTGGGGCTTCATCATACAAGTTCTTAACTCTGAATTTGCCTGCATTACAAAAGTAAATCCACACCATTTGAAAGCATTAGAACAGAGGCAGGCATTTGGCACAGTGGTTAAGATGCTGCCTGCGATGCTGCGTTCCATACCCAGTGCCTGGGCTCCACTCCCATTCCAGCTTCCTGCCCTGGGAGGCAGCAGCGATGGCTCAGGGACTGGGGTCCCTGCCACCCACATGGGAGACCTGGATGGAGTTCTGGGAGTCTGGCCTGGCCTGGCCAGGCTGTTGTGGGTATTCAGGAAGGTGAACCAGCAGACAGGAGATTTCTGTAGGTCTCTCTTTCCCTAACTGCCTTTCAAATAACTTAAATCAATCATGTTTATAATAAAGTCAAATGTTAAACAGCATGGGGAGGTACACAGTGAACGATAAAGGGCCCCCCACTGCCAAGGCTTTTGGGGGATCTGCTAATTTCTGTTTATGAGCTGGGCTTCAGGGTTTAAGTTCCCCTGTGATAGTTGCACTGCGTCTTCCCTTAACATGTTGAAGTCCTAACCCCCAGGAGCAAGGAACGTGAGCTAATAATTAAGATACAGTCCGGCCAGGACATGGTAAGCCCTGCTCCAACACAACTGGTGTCCTTAGAAAGGGGACCACTGAGAACAGAGATGGCCACTGAGAACAGAGATGGCCACACAGGGGGCCACTGAGAACAGAGATGGCCGCACAGGGGGCCACTGAGAACAGAGATGGCCTCACAAAAACAGAGATCAGGAGGCGCAGCAGGAGTCCGGACTTGCCACACGCACCTCTGTCACAGCGGCCCCAGGACCCTCACACACGCCCATCTCGTCCTCCCTCGGGGAGTCTCCGGAGAGGTGCCACCTGCCAGTGGTTTCTCTGTGGTCTCAGGTTTTTTCTGCGGCCTACCGCTGCCACCACTCTCTCGCTGTCTGTACCCACTTTGCAGAGTGGAGCTTGTGGGCGGCAGTCACAGCTAAGGAACAGCCCACAGGAGCCAAACCATGCAGCTGCAATCACAAAGACCCTCGACACGAAAGAGCAAAAAGGCCTCCATCAAGCCGCTCTGAAATGCTGGTCGCCTGCAGCGTGCCCAGTCTCATTGACGAGATCTTTGGGGAGACCTTCTGCCGGCCACCCCCCTGCAAGGCAGCCAGCATGACAGGCTCTGGCTCCCATCCACTTTATGCTTCTCTTGTTTTCTCCTGGCATCACCCGATGTTACATCATTTCTCTTTTGTTTTTCTTCTTGCCCATCTCCTGTCTCGAGCTCGCAGCGTTATGGGCTGCCCCAGGGCCTTTGCATAGACGGTTTCCCTGGCCTGAATAATCCTATAGAAATCTGCACAACTTGCTCCATCACATTCCTCAACTCTGCCACCCCCCCACCCCATCAACAACAGCATCTGTCTCCCAACACCTCCTACCCTTCACCTTGCTCCAGCTTGCCTTATGGAAGTTACCGTGGCCTGGCATTCCATGAAGGATCGGCCCTCCATAAAAATCGCAGGTTCTACAGCCATGGAGTCAAACAACCAAACATCAAAAATATTCAAAACAAACCAAAAGTGCTGACGGTTTTTCTTGTCATCATCCCTAAACAACACAGTACAACCACCATTCCCGTAGCATTTACACAGCAGTGGACAGCATGAGAAACCCAGAGACGACTCGCGGTGTGTAGCAACACATGCAAACACTGCCGCATTTTATCTAAGGGAGCTGGGCGTCCTGGAGCCACCCTCTCAGACCCTCAGGGCCACCTGCATTTATTGGTTAGTGTGCCTACCGTACACCTCCCCCTACCAAGGGGCATGAGGACAGGGACTTTGGACACTGTGTTCTGTTTAAGCCCCGCACCCAAGACAGCACCCAGCTCGTCCTGGGCGTTTAGCAAATGCCTGTGACCGTCAGGGCTGCAGCATGTATGTCAAATGTCAGTGATGATTATCACTACCCTTTTACGCAGTATTCTCATTGCATCGCCTCACTGAATTCTTCCAACAGACCACTAATGTAGTAGCAGTATTTTTACTATTATCCCTGCTTTATACATGGGACACAGAATAGTGGGCGAGTGACCCCAGGCCACGTGAGGATGCTTCAGGAAGTTCAGAGGATTAAAAGATAGGTTTATTTTGGTGCCAATAAAAGGTGGAAATCCATGCAGTTTTTCCATAACATGCATTTTCCATGCACTTTTTTGAAAACCTGGCATGTGCACGGATGTTGGAGGCAGGATTTGACCATGGGACAGCAGGCCCCAGAGCCATGGACTTGACCATCTATCTGCTCCCTCCCCTCAGACTCCCCTATGACACTCCACCAGCCACTTCACCCATCCAGCCACACACCATCTGACCTCACATCAGAATAGAGCCAGGTCCTTAATGAGATGCAAATGAAATGCAACCCACAGCGAGCACCGAACTGCCTTCCTCATTTTCTCTTCCTGCACAGGGTGAGCCAGATCTTTACAAAAGCCCATAATAACAGCAAAGTCACTGAAAACTAATGATGTCGCAGAGATGCCATCGTCTGCCGGTGCTGTGATTGCCTCTCCGCCACCCTGGGCACTGACCAGGTGAGGGTGCTACCGGCTGTGCTCCAGAAAACACGATCACAGGTAAGCCACGGGATCAGGGGGATCGGCCGCGTGGGGGCCAACGCAGACGTCTCTCGTAAGGGAGCAGGGCTCAGTCGGTCCAGCCGCCCAGATGTGTGCGTGGCAGACACGCGTGCAACACCCCACGTCGTGTGCTATGGAAGAGATGCTCCGGGCTGACCGGAAGAGACTCGCATCTTACTTCCTCGGAACTTCCTGGCTCTGTGCGGCTCCTGTGCTACCAGGCTGGCCCGCTCAGCTGGAGCTGACTGCTCACCCATCCTCCACCCGGGGCACCAGGAGCTTTCCAAAGCATAACTCCAGCCACCTCATGCCTTTGCCCCATCGTGGCTACCTGTCTCATCAAGCAAAGACCAAAGTCTTGGGGCCAGCGTTGTGGTGTAGCAGTTAGGCCAACATCAGCATCCCGCATCAGAGTGAAGGTTCAAGTCCCGGATGCTCTACTTCCAATCCGGCTCCCTGTGAATGCTCTTGGAAAGGCAGCAGAAGATGACTTAAGTCCTTGGGCTCCTGACACCCATGTGGGAGACCCGGATGAAGTTCCTGGCTCCTGACGTTGACCTGGGCCAGCCCCAGCTATTGTGTGGCCATTTGGGGAGTGACCCAGTGGATAGAAGATTCATTCTTTCTCTCTCTCTCTTTCCTCCCACACCACCCTCTCCCACACTCTCCCCCTATCTCTCCCTCTGTCACTCTGCCTTTCAAATGAATAAATAAATCTTTGTGTAAAAGAGACCAAACTCCTCAACTCCTCACCCATTGCCACAGTACTGAGTTGAACGGGGTCTGCCCATCACAAAGACCTGGACGGTGCTTTATCTGGGGAAAAGGTCATTAAGGATCTCAAGCTGACATTTACTCAAAGTATCCAGCCAGACCTGAAGTCCAGTGACAGCCCTTGTACGAGAAAGGCAGAGAGGGAAACACAACACAGACAAGGACATGCGGAAGGCACAGGGGAGGCGGCACGGGCCGAGGGACATCTGGAGTTCCCGAAGCTGAGACAGGCAAGCAGGGGTCCCGCCTGGAGCCTTTGCAGGGCGCGTGGCCCTGCTGGCATCTTGCTCGGACGTCTGGCTTCCAGAATCAAGACAGAATGAAGTCCTCCAACTCTGAGCCACCAAGCTTGGGGTTAAGCTGTCACGGCACCCGCAGGAAACAAGCAGAGGCTCCCAGGCTGTCACGTGATCTGGCCCCTCGACTCATTCCCCTTCCTGGCCCACACTGCCCTTCTTCCATCACTCCCCCTGCCAGTCCCAGGGCCTTTGCATGTGCTGCGGTCACCCTCTGCCCCCAGGGAAGCTCTTCCCCGCCTTCAGAGTTCAGCGCAATCGCTGATGTCGCCGGCCAAATGTGACTCCCAGTCACAGACGCTCCCGACACCAAGCCCGTCTCCTGGGCGGCCCCGTCAGTTACCACGGCAGGGCACAGGAGCCAATCATCTCTCTCCACAGAACTGTTCCCTGACGGGGAGGCTCTGTCCTATTCACCCTGAGCCTAGGAGCTACCCACACGGAGCTTGATACATAACAGACATACAAGTATTGCAGTGACCAAAAGAACAAAAGAAAAGTACAATTTAGTGAAACTCAAAAATTGAGTCCATAAGCAGATGTCAAATAGACCCATTAAGCTGAACAGAGAAGGGCGGGGGGAAGGCCCCTGGGCTTGCCTGGCTCACTTTCCCGTAGTCGGAGCACGGCTTCCAGAAGCAATTTCTACAGCCTATGGATGTGGTTCACGTAAGAACTTCTCAGCTCCAAACTCCCGGGGCTGGGAGCACTCTCTTCTGTGTGTGGGATCACTCCCCACGGCCCCCTCCCTCCCAGCCAAATGGGAATTCTCCCCACACTAAGCCGAGGCTCCAGTCACCCGAGACAGAAGTCCCGTGAGGGCAGCTGGACAGGGCAGCCAGCACCCCGGGGGCCGATCCGAAGCTGCTCCCTTCCATGGGCTCCTTTGAAGACTTCGAATGAGGTCTCCCCAGCACCCTCGTGCGGCCCTTCTCCCACATCGCCCTTGGACCAGGGGGTAGAGCAGAGGCCCAACTGCAGCCCCAGGGGACCTGGTGCTGTGGGGTGAGGAAGAAGAGGGAGGAAGGGCGATTCTCTGCCGGGAGCTTATCTCCTCCCCCACTCGTGCTCTCCTGACTCAAGCTAGGCAGGCAGTTAGGATCAAATTGATTAGATTTGTAAGCTGGAGACCATGCCTCTACTTACCCCTGTGTGATCTCACACTTCGCCTGACCCCACCTGTACACCCACCTGCCGATCACACTACGTGACCTCTCCACTTTGGAAGTGGATGAAGGGCCAGGAGCATGGTGGGCTCCCCTTGTTGCCCTGTGCCTTCGGGGTGCGTGGCCTTTTGGCCTCCGCTCTGCCTCTGCTCTCCTGTCCGCATGCCTACTCCACGTGGCTCCCAGCCTGTTTCCTGCCTAGTATGGACCCAGCTCGGCTTCTAGACCTCCTTCCCCCCTAATTAAAGCCCTCACTTTCCTGTGCATTTCTCTTACTGAATAAAATGCTTAAAAACTTACCATGTCGCCTGGTCTATTTGAGCTGATACTCAGAATTCTTCTCTGAACAGACAGCAAGAACCCACAGATTTAAAATAACTCATAAGGCTGGACGACATCTCTGTCAACTCCCCAGGAAGGAGTCGGAATGGAAGAAGTGAGGACTAAGCTGGGTCAGAGAGGAAGAGGGCGCCAGGCTGGGTTCAAACCACAAGCCGAGGACCTGGGAGAGCTCCTTCCCCTCTGTTAGCCTCACTTGCTGCTGGACAAGAGGGATCCGTCTGCCCATGCAGCAAATACTCACCCAACAACTAAACAACTACTCCAGTCCCAGCCCTACCCTGTGCGCCGATGCGGGGTAGGCTCAGGCGCATGCAGCAACACTGATTTCGACACTCGCTTGGCCTTGTGACTGAGAGCTTCCCTCCATGCTGCCCACTGTGCCCCTCCCTTGCCTCCCCCGGCCCAGGCACCGGGTGCCAGGATCCTCTGATGAATACCACCAAGGTTGTTTCACTGCCACGGGGTCTTCAAGCTACAGGGGGAAACCCTGCCTAAACTCCAGGACACTGACCGCAAGCAAAACAGCAAAGAAATTGCAACCTGAAGTTCTTAAAAGGCCAATTCCACCTCCTGCTGAAAAAACCACTCGTCAGGCCTAAGCAAGGCTGGATTTATCAAACACACACAGCTTGCCCAGCAATCTTCCCAGAGAGCAGGATTAGAGGCCGGCAGAAAGGAATGCAAACGGACCCCAGAAATATCAGTCTGGAAGAGACTGGAAGAGACCTGCCCTGCTGGGGAGCCAGCCCTCCTGAAGCAGACCCTGAGAACCGTGACCGTTGTGGGGCTAGACCTCGAGCTTCCAAATGACCCCCACTCCAGCCAGGGCAGACAAGCCGGGCTGACGGCAGCCAGCTTCTCTACTTTGCAAAGCAACTATGGAGGAGAGGGGGTGACGTGTTAACACACACACAGGACCTGGGGGCAGTTTCCGGCTACGAGGTGAGCCTCGCCTGGGGGTGTTATTTGGTCTGAGCGCCTCTTCTAACAGAGGACCTAGGACGATGGAGAGCATGTCAATTGGAGGAGGGTGTTTCCCACTCGTGGGTGGACACTGACACCTGTGCCTTGGCCCTGAGCTGTTTCCCAAGCTGTGGGTGCCCCTGCAAGGTCTCTCATGTCAACAATCTCAGGTAAGGAAAGTCAGCTTCCTGAAGAGCTGCAGCCACAAGGATCAAACCCACCCACTGCCGTCCAAACAGGCAGGTGGAAAAGCACGCTTCCCAAGTGGAAGGGGGAGAGTAATCCAGTGGCTACAGACCCCACTGCTTGCTTCTGCCGTCTCCTCGGCATTTGAGCAAGACACTCGTGACTTGCAACCCAGGCCCTGGAAGAGCCTGGAAGGAGGCCAAGAGGCAAGAGTGTCAAAGAGCATGGGCTCCCCAATGAGCTCACTGGGTCACAGACCCAGCCCCACTCTGGCCTAACTTCACTGACTCAAACCAACCTTTCAAGACCTTGATTTCCAGCTCTGTAGGGAGGGAATAACAGTGCTGTTGATCCCATGTGACCGTTGCATAGGTCTCATGAGGCCACACTTGGAAAGTCCTCTGTGTCTGTAGGTGCAGTGCCAATGTCAACTATTAAGATTTCTAGACTGGGCTGGTGTGGTGGTACAGCAGGCTGAGCCACTCCTGCAGCACCGAAATCCCACATGGGTGCCAGTTCGAGGCCCAGCCGCTCTGCTTGTGACCCAGCTCTCTGCCAACTCACCTAGAAAAGCAGCAGATGATGGCCCAAGTGCCTGGGCCCTTACCACCCACATGGGAGACCCAGATGAAGTTCCAGGCTCCTGGCTTCAATCTGACCTAGCTCCAGCCATTTGGGGAGTGAACCAGCAGACGGAAGATTCTCTCTCTCTCTCTCTCTCTCTCTCTCTCTCTCTCCCTTTAAAATAGATAAAATCTTTTTTTTTTCTTTTTTTTTTTTTTTTGACAGGCAGAGTGAGAGGGAGAGACAGAGAGAAAGGTCTTCCTCTTCCTTTGGTTCACCTCCCAATGGCCACTGCGGCCAACGCACTGTGCTGATCCAAAGCCAGGAGCCAGGTGCTTCTCCTGGTCTCCCATGCGGGTGCAGGGCCCAAGCACTTGGGCCATCCTCCACTGCACTTCCGGGCCACAGCAGAGAGCTGGACTGGAAGAGGGGCAACCGGGACAGAATCCGGCACCCTGACCAGGACTAGAACCCAGGGTGCCGGCACCGCAGGCAGAGGATTAGCCTATTGAGCCATGGCACTGGCCCAAATCCATATTTTTTTTTTAAATATTTCAGGGCAAGGCAGATATTCTGACGCCCTGTGTTTCCTGTTGCTGCTGTAACCAACAACTGCAAACTGGGTGGCTTTAAATAACAGAAATTTATTCTCTTCGCAGAGTCGTGGAAGCGGAGCACGGTGTCCACACGGCCATGCTCCCCAGGAAGGCTCTAGAAGAGGATCCCTTTTCCCCTTGTCTCCTCTCCTACAGAGGACCCCCAGCATGGGGTTAAGGCCCACTCTAGTCCAGGATGACCTCACCTAACGTGAGCACCTCTGCAGACGAGGCCGCACCCGAGGCTCCGCAGGGACAGGGTCGGGGAGGGCACAGCTCCACTCACTCACCATGCATGCTCTGTCCAGACCTGAGAGTCGCCAGGAGGAAGCCTCTGGCACCCCCTCAGAGCAGCCATCTTTGAGAGCCCACACTTGCCCTCCCTCAGCTGCAGCCGTGGTTGCAACACTCAGACCTGCCCTCGGGGCAGATGGGCTGAGGGTTTTCCCAGGACCTAGAGGGCCCAGTCAGATTCTGCCTGCTGGGTTTTGGAATTGGGACCCAGCGTATGGGGCTGGGGAGCTGCAGATGCTGCACTGAGGATGCCCTTTCCTAACTGCCCCCATGCCCAGGGGCCACCAAGAAGTGACCCCTCACCCTGTCCTTCCACCAGGAACTGCAGGTCCTGCAGCCCAACCTCAGCCATGGCCTTGGCTTGGTGGCAAACAGCTGGACGTGCCTGGAGCTGCTTAGTACCACCATTCACCAGGAACCACACTTGTAGCGAAGCGCCCTCAGCCCTCGTTGCTCCCAGAGATGGAGCCATAAGCAAACCCCTGAGAACCTGCCGGGCATGTTGGGGGTGGGGGTGCATCGAATAGGTTTGCCTTCCTCTTCAAGAGTTCCCCCTGACAAGTCGGGGCAGCTGATGAGGCAGGGAGAGCCCGGACTCCTGAACCCACCAACCTGGAGGCATCCCCGGAGCCTCTGCTCATCACTCCAGGCCTCTGTGTGTTCATCTGTAAAATGGGACTGGTGACACCAGCCCTACCAGCTCCTGGAACCACGTGAGGCAGTGGCCGTGGTGTCTGTGGCTCTCTGAGTACCACTCAGAGCAGAGTAAGATTTGAATGCATTCACCCCTGACTATTTCCAATTCTGCAAATCACCCACAACTCTCAACCTTACTTCAGAGGTGGAGCACTGAGACTCAGGGCACCTGTTCTCCGTCCACATTTCCATATCAGACACGCCCTGGCCACTGTGGGCATCTGGGGGATAAACCAGCAGATGGGAGCTCACTCCCTCTTTGCCTCTCCAATGAGATTTTTATAAAAATGATCATAAGGAAAACCCAGCACCAAGGTATGTCTGCTTGGCAGGGAGCTGCAGGCTGCAAAGACTCCCAAAGGCTCACTCCCTCACCCGCAGCACGAGCTCAGGAGTGCTGCTCCGGGGTGCTCCTCAGAACACGAGCCCCACGACAGGCTGACGGGTGTGACGCGAGAAGCAGCCCCAGCGCAGCTCACAGCAGTGGCCCCTCCACTGTACAAGGAACCGAGGGCCGTGGACCACATCTCAAGTGCTTGGGCCCCTGGCTTTGGCAGGCCCAACCCTGGCCACTGTGGCTATTTGGGAAGTGAAACACTTGATGGAAGCTCGCTCGTGCGCTCTCTCTCTCTCTCTGTTACAGTCATTTGGGGAGTGAACCAGTGGATGGAAGATAGTTAGTTAGACAGATAGATAGATAGATAATTTTTTAAAAATCAAATCAAATTTTTAAAGCAGTCCTGAATGCAAATTAGCTTGAGAATGTCAAAGTGTCAATAAAGTAAAATGGACATCTTTCCTGCAGGCCTTGTCAGTGTCTTTAATTCATCTATCTGTGTACTGAATCTCTATCATTCCCAGAATTTTCAAAACTAACTTGGTGCAAGCACGTGTGCGAGCTTCTCTCGTGGTGCTGGGTTTGGCACAATGAGCCTTAGCGGCAGTGATCTAGGGCTTCAGTGAAACGAGGAGTCTGGGAGTGCTGACTGAAAGCAGCATGTCGGAGGTGAACTTGAGGACAGTAAGCTCCATTCCTCCACAAGTCCAGTGCCAGCCTCTCTTACGTCACGGGATGCTCCTGGGACCAGGAGGCAGGCGAGGGCATTCTCCACGCTTTCCAGAGGGAACAGACCTATCTCAGCCAACAAGTTGCAGGGCTGGGACTTGAACCCAGGCCCGACTGGCCGCACAGCCTATGATCTTCCTCCCTGTGTCTTACCACTTCTCGATCCCTCACGTCGTGGATGCTGTGAAACGCCATCCGGGTGCCCCTGGAAGAACGCAGGGCTCGTGCCCCTGGCCAGTGACTCTGGTGCCAGGGGATATCCCCTGTCTGTCAACCTCTCCAAGAATTGACCGAGGCTCAAGAACAATGCCTTGCCCAGGGTCAGCTTCCTGCTGAGGCTGGGCTACACCCAGTGACTGCTCCAAAGACGGGGCCAGCATCAGACGCCCTGTGGGTCGGCGAGGGCCTCAGCTGACACTGCCTGCAGCTGTCCCTTCCCTCTCCCCAAGTGCATCAGTCCCCTGTGGCTGTTGTCACAAAGTGCCACCATCCAAATGGCTTAGGCCAGCAAGCATCGACTGTCCTACAGTCCTGGAAGCCCAAGGCCTAAAACAGGTCTTACAAGGGCTCAAACCAAGGTGTTGGCCAGGCTGTGTTCCTTCTGGAAGGTCCAGGAAAAATCCATTGGTTCACCGTGCCCAGCTTCTAGAGGATGCCTGTGCTTCTTGGCTTCTGGCCCCTCCCTCTGTCTTCCAAGTATGTCATTCCAACCTCTCCTCTAGCATCACCTCCTTGCTGATTCCAATCCTCCTACCTCCCTCTTGCAAGGACCCCTGTCCTTGAACCTCCCCATCACAAGACCCTTAGCTCAGTCACATCGGCAAAGCCCCCTTTATCATGAGCAAGCCACACCTGCCAGGGATAGGGACACCTGTGGGAGGGAGGGCTGCTATTCTGCACCCCCCATCTTGCCCCCATCCCTCCCTTCCCTGGCATTTCTCTGAGCGCACCCTACCCAGCCCCCTGCCCCTTTGTCCACATCTCCAAGGCGGCTTCTCAGGGGACCCAGTCTGCACACAACAATCACTGGGCTACGTACACACTGCCTGGGTGCCTCCCACTTGGGTGCACCAGACAGGGACACAGCCACGGACGGGAACTAACAATAGGCCATCAAAATAGAAGAAGTGAGAGCTGATAGAATTGAAGGGAGAACTAGACCATAGCTAGACCATAGAACTAGAACTATAACCATAGCTGAAGACTTCAATGCTGAACTCTCCATACTGGATAGAACAACCAGACAGAAGATAAGCGAGGAAACAGACGACACAGACAATACAATAAAACAGCCCGATATCACAGACACGCACAGGATACACTCCCCAGTCATTGTTGGATTTGGGTTTTCTCAGCCTCATCATTGCTGGCATTTGGGGCCAGGTAATTCTTTGCTGTGGGGGGACTGTCCTGTGCACTGTAGGGTGTTCAGCGGCATCCCTGGCCTCTATCCATGTGAGGCCAGTCACACCTCCCCTAACAGTGACACCAACACTGACTACAGATGTCGCCCAGGGACCCCTGGGTGGGGGGAAATCACCACAAGTGAGACCCACTGGTCTAGGAGAGAGATTGACTACACAGAATCTTGATCCATACCCCATTCTTGTCCTAAGAAAGAAGGGCATGGAATGAGCTTGCTCCAAGCTGTCAAGGGGACAGATAGGGACAGGACGATTGGCATTCAAGAGGTATTTGAAAAATCCTCTGCAAGATGCTGCAATATTGAATCCAAGCCCCGGACCCGAGGAGAGAAACAAGTGAATAAAACATAGCCGAGCCCGACAGGTAACGATGCCATTTGAATATGGCCTCTTGCTCCAAACCATCAAATCATCGCTTCTGTTTTGTTTAAAGGGGAAAAAAATGGCCAACAGGAAAATTGGCAGGTGACACCGCAGGCCTCGAGGGCATCTGGATTTCATTATCCGCCTCTCATCTTTTATTTAACAAGGAAATGGGAAAGTTTCCGAGTGTTTGGGGGCATGGAAATAATAGAACATTCAGATGCATTGTGAGGAGAAGTAGGAAGTGGGGCTGTGCAGAGAGCTCTGGCCTGGCGTGTGCGTACCTCCCGCTACCCTGGGGCGGCCTTGGACACTGAGGCGCGGTGTAGACAAGTGCTTCCTGGGGTTGAAATGCTGCGGCGTTCCGATACGGACCCCGCCTCTGCAGGCTGGGGTGGGGGGCTCTGGGCACATGACAGCTTTCTGAGGCCTCAGTTTCTTCATCCGTGCCCTAACAGCATTTCTCTCCATGAGCTCTCAGCTCAGGGCCCACCACACAGCAGGGCTGTGTGAGTGCCATCAGGAGGGTGCCTTCCAACGCCTGCATGCCCGGCGCCCTGGCCTCCTCCCCGTGCCACAGCACTGTCACATCTCTTGGCGTGCTATGCTTCCCCAGCCTTCTGCCCACGAACCCTCTGAAGCTGGTCCTGCCTTAAGACAGCTGCGCACGCTGCTGCCTCTGCAGCTCGCTCCACTCCGTCCCCCTTGGCTAAGTCACGTCTACATGTCCCCTACAGATGGTCTGAAGTGCCATCTCATCAGAGGTGGTTTCTCCCTACTGCCCAGTCCAAGTCAGATCCTCCACTCGTCCGGTTCTCTCCCTGTGCCCTCGTTTTCATTCCTCTCCCTTACCCCAATTCGATAATTTTTACATCTCTTTGTGCAATGATCTGATTCAAGACTATTGCTGCCTCCAGACTCAGTTCCAAGATGAGACAAGGACATGGCTTGGCTGACAAGTTAACAATCAAGTAAAAAAAGAATTTCGATGTGCCGCAAGTGCTATCAATAAAGCACCCAAGACACTGAGTTTGAAGGTGCACGGTGGCCAGGAGGGGTTCTCTGAGGTGCTGAAACCGAGATTGGAAGGATCAGAAGGGTTCAGATGGTGTAAAGAGGAGGGATGTGGCGAGACGGGCATGTGTCAAGGCCCTGGGGCAGGAAGCATGGGCTTCAGGCGGGCTCACGCATGTCTCATTCTCACGTCAGCTGTGACCAGACTTCTTGGTCCTCAGCCTCGTTAGCAAGCAGTGGCAGGTGGGGGAGGAGCTAAGGTGCACCTGCATGCACATTTCCCATGAGCAGCAATAACAAGATGCTCCCAGACTCCTCTCACCAAGGCGGGCTCCTCCGATGCCTCAGCTCTCAGAAGGGAGGGCAGGGGCGGGCAAGCTGCCAATTGGGGCACCTGAATTGCTATCAGACCACCAGTTCAAGTCTGGGCTACTCCACTTCTGTTTCAGCTTCCTGCTCTTTCATCCGAGGAAGCCTCAGAGGACGGCTCAGGTGCTCGGGCCCCTGCCACCCGCATGGGAGAGCCAGATGGAGTTCCAGGCTCCTGGCTTCTGTCTAGTCCAGCCCTGGTTGTTGTGGGCATGTAAGGAATGAACCAGGAAATGGAAGATTTCTTTCTCTTTCCCTCCCTGCTTTTCAAGTAGATGAACATACATTAAATGTGTTTTTTAAAAAGGAATTGAGGGTAACTCTTCCCATGAAAGGAAGGAGTCTGGTGACAGAGTGTCAGAGGCTAAGGGGAGATGAGGAAGCAGGAGAGGCCGCAAAGACCACACCCGGTAGCTGAGCGCCTCAGATGTGCCACAGATACAGTGGCTGGGCTCAGAAGAAGGGGTGGCCACTGGCTACCCCCCGCCCCGCACAGCAGCAGGGGATGCCCACCACTTCATCTCAGACATGGAAAATGGGGCCACGAGCCTGGTGCCCGCCTCCCGGAGTGCTAAATGCTAACGTGCTTTTAAAGGGATTAGGACCGCACATGGCAAGTGGTAAGGAATTCTGCCTCGGGACTGCCTGAGACTCCACACGGCAACACCCACTCCTACCGGGACTTCCCAGTTTGCTGGCCTGCCTTGCGGATTCAGACAGCTCCTCACAGGAGTCAATCCCTCTCCTCTGCTCTGCTCTGCCCTGCCCTGCCCTCCCCTCTCTCCCCACATTCAGATGGTCCTTGATTTGTGCAACCATTCAACTTATAACTATTGTACTTCACGATAGTGTACAACCATGCTTTCAGTACAGTCTTCAATAAGCTACGAGAAACAGTCCACACTCGATTATACAACAGGCTTTGTGGTAGATGCCTTTACCCAACTGTACGTGAACGTGAGTGTTCTGCACACATTTAAGCTGGGCCAGGGTAAGGGATGACTTGCATTGGGTCAGGGGTATTAAGCGCATTTTCAACTTAGGATCTTTTTGGTTTACAATGGGTTTTATCAGCATGTAACCCCATCATAAGTGGAGGAGCATCTGTATAGACAGAAGGGAGGAGGGAAGGAGAGAAGGAGAAAAGGAGGGAGGGAGGGAAGAGGAGAAATAGAGAAATCTCTTGGTTCTATTTATTTGGAGAGCTCTAAGACAGATTTTGCTGATTATCTACTATTCTCCCAAAGATCGCACAGCAAATGGTAAGGAGCTATTGCTTTGAGACTAAAATCAGAGCGTTCATGGTTTGACTCCAAGCGTTTTTGTATAATTTATATGTATTTATTGTATAATTTGTATTTGTTACACCAGCATGGATTACTTTTATCATTTTCACCTGGGGGAAGGGAAAGGCCAAGACAAGTCCATGCAGCCATCGAACTGAGAGCCTCTGATGAGCAGGTGCCAGAGAAGGAGCTGTCAGAGCGAGAGGTGAGACGGGGCTGCTCCCCAGGGGATGCGGCGAAAACACAAATTCCTCCCGAGGCGAGGCGGCCTCAATTTCAAGTGCTTCAGCTCCCTGACGCCAGCAACCCGCAGCCTGATAGCCAGAGTTAAATGAGCTCTGCACAGCATTACTCGTGATGTGTGTGATGGGGGAGGGGGCCACTGAGGAGGGCAATTACTCCCTCCCCTTCTACTTTATCCTTTTCTCATTCATCTAAGAGGTCACATCTAAGAGGAATTTGCTTTCCGGGTTTGGGGGCGGGATGCGGGGCAGGGGGTGGGGGCAGCAGCTCTTTCTTATCAAAGCCAGGCTCCTGAAATATTCATTCCAATGCCTGTCACCATTCCAGGAGGATGAGCGGATTTCAGGTTCGAATCTTACTGATCTATTATTCTTTTTGGAGCCCCAGGTGGAAGTCTTTCATGAGGCTGCAAATTATAAAACCGCACCATTCTTTGAAGGGAACTTTTAGGTAATCAAATGCAACTTTCCCTTCGCCCCAACATGCCCGGCTTCTATGCTGATTTCCCTGAGAAGGAGCAGAGACAGACTTGTACCCAGTGCCCCTGTTTCCGGACAAAGACGAGGAGAGACTCTCAGGGTCTGGAGAGAGCAGGGGACGAGATGGGGAGGGGGGGAGAAGGCAGTTGCACCTGCACAGGACCGACTGTGCTGGGCACTTAACGGACACCATCTCGCTCCACCCTCCTAACCAGCCGTGGAGCAGGAATGATCCCGAGAGGCTTGGGAACCTGCCCAAGGCCACGGAGCCTCCAGAGTGCACTCAGGGGATTAGAACTCAGACCCAAGCATGACCACTTGGCCCAGGGCTCTGCAGGCAGCAGCTGCCTCCCCTCACACAGATCAATGCCCTGCGGGGCCCTGCTGACCTGTGCTTCTCAGGGCCCACGTCCCTGCCCTCTAGGGGACATCTGGCAAGGTCAGCAGACACTGCTGGTGGCCACAGCCTGGGGAAGGGGGTGCCACTAGTGTCCAGCAGGTGGAGGCTGGGGAAGCTGTGAGGCATCTACAATGCACAGAACAGCCTCCCGCCCCCGGACAAGAAACTGCTCAGGTGTAAAATGTCAGCCATACCAGGTTGGAGGCTGCATGACTGGGAGCACTCACGGTCCCCCGCACGTCCCAGCTTCCAGCTTCCACCCTGAGACCCCACCACTGCCAGCCAGGGCTCTGGTATTTTTCCCGGCACCCTGGACGAAACTCACCTAGTAGGGAGCAGCTACTGGGGGAGTTGCTGCCTCTCGGTGTTGCTCCTGGATACGTAAATTCTCATCTAAATTCATGCTCACGCTCACAACCTCACGGCAGCGAGAGAGACACAACTTTCTCATTAAGGGACCCAGACTAAGTTTCTCTCCAGTGAGAGCAATAAGACTCTGGGCTCCCTTGGAACAGGCGCAGCTGTAACTCATGTCAATGAGGCCCCTGGGTCAGCCCCTGCACGGGGCCCTGCCGCAGGAGGGCCTGTGCGTGCTGTGGGCAACACCCCACACAAGTACAAGGCAGCATTCGGGAGGAGCCCCAAGAGGAGACTTGGTCCCCTGTTTCCACTGCCAGGGACGAGGAAGGGCCGTGAGCACTGATCTGGGAGCCCAAAGATCGGGGCAGAGTGCGGACACAGGGCCAGGCCCTGGGCCAAGCCGAGGAGTCCTCCTCCCTTTAATCTCCACAATTGCTTGACACAGATAGGTCTCGGTTTGATAGCTCCTGGGTGAGCAGATGTCTCCCGTAAAGAGCCACACAAGGAGGAAGTGTTTGAGGGCTTTCTGGAATACGGGATGTGCATCGTAACTGCAGGCAGTCCCCGACTTCCCGTGCTCAGCTTACAATCTGTCAGCTTCATCATGGTGCCAAAATGAAACGCACTTAGTAGAAACCCTACTTGGAATCCGGATCTTTTCCTGGGGCTAGCGAGGGGCTGGTTCTGTTCTCTCTTGAGATGCAGGCAGTGGCACTGAGCACAGCCCCCAGTCAGTCCCATAGACAGAGGAAGTTGCAACCAAAACGCTACAGCATACAACGGGTCTTGGAAAAGTTTGTGATGTCCTAACTGCTTTGTGAAAGGCGCATTGGAGTGCCTGATTCAAGTGCTGGCTCTCTTCCGATCCAGGTCCCAGCTAATGCACTGGGGGAAGCAGCGGAAGACGACCCAAGTGTTTGGGTCCCTGCACCTGCGTGGGAAACCTGGATGGAGTTCCAGGCTCCTGGCTTCAGCCTTGCCCAGCCCTGGCTGCTGTGGGCATTTGGGGAGTGAACCAGAGGATTCAAGTTCTTTCTCTGTATCTCCGTGGCTTTCAAATAAATACCAATTTTAAAAGAAATTATTTCTTTCACTATGAAGTATTTTGCCAGCCGCCTGCGTGAGCATGTGGCTGCCATGAAGGCAAGGATCCAATCTTTCTCTTCTGGCTCCACTTATTACACCAACAGAAACCTCACTGGCGTCCAGTATGGTGTCCACTCATCTGCACTGAGATGAACTGTGGGTATCTAATGCCAATCAGATTTTGAAGCTTCATGTGGAAAAATAATACGGAATGTTTCCCTTGCATGTTGATTGTGTGTTGAAATGAGTCTGAATCTGCTGAGTGAAAGATGAGCTGCATTTTGAGGCAAAGAAAGGGGTTCGTGGAAAATACACACTATGAAAAACTATGCTCGGATTTATCTTTTTCTTCCACCAAAATAAACATCTTTTAATTCCATTTTTCTCAAATGTTAAATAAACGATCCAAATTGGTTCTGTTTTTATTTACTTTTTAGATACGGCTACTAGAAATGTTCAAATGACATACAGCTTGCATTACATGTAATTACATGTCTATCGGTGGCCAGCCTTGTGGCCCAGTGGGTTAAGTCATCACCTGCAACATCCCTGGTAACCCATTAGTGCAGAGGTTCGAGTCCCAGCTGCCCCACTTCTGATCCAGCTCCCTGCTAATGCACCTAGGAAAGCAGCAGAAGATGGCCCAAGCTCCTGGGCCCCTGCACCCACATGGGAGACCTGGACAGAGTTCCAGGCTCCTGGCCCAGCCCTGGCCATTGCAGTCATTTGAGGAGACAGGATATTTCTCTCTCCCTCTGGCTCTCACTCTCATTCTGTATCTGCCTTTCAAATAAATAATTAAAAAAAAAAATATGTGTCTATTGGATAACACTGGCCTACAGCCACCTAAACCCCATTCCCAGATTCCTTACAAATTAGCTCTCTGACCTTGGTCCACTCAATTAACCTCAATAGGTTTCAGTTTCTTTATGCAACAAATGAATATAATAATTTTTGACCTGCCAACCACATAGAGTTGTGATGTAGCTCAAATGAGATAATGGATATGAAAGGGTCTGGGGAAAAAAACTCCGCACACACGCCAACTCTTCTGTAATGAGATTTCCTGACTCCACTCCGAAATTCCCCAGTCATTTGCTGCCTCCCTGCTGGCTCCTGCCTACAATCTAACTTCTCCATCTTTCCCAACTTCTGATCCTTCTCACTTTCGAAGTCAGTCAGGGCCCTTCCCTCCCCGCCCACCCTCCGACCAAGTGAATGTCAGAAGCTGAAGAGGGGCACACAAGTTCGCTGTCAGACACTTCCGGGTGACCAGACCTGCTACCTGATCACTTCCCCACCTCATCTCAGAGACCCCCTTCGAGGAATGATGGCGCTGGGAGAAGGTGACTGTTCAGACCACTTCCCCTTGTGTTACAACTGCACGCTCCCTGCTCTGCTGGCAGAGAGCCCTCCAGGACTTAGGCTCGCCAAGGCTTGGGCGTTTCATTATTTTTAAAATGTGGACGCAGCTGGGTATTTGGTCAGCCTGAAATCCACCACGTGGTGTCTGTGGGGCAGGCCCAATCGGCTCACTCCAGCCTCCCGGACACAGTGAGGGCTTCAAAGTGGGCTCATGGCTCAGCTGATTTAGTGGGGGTCCAATCCCAGAACCTGGGTGGGAATCTCCAAGAAACAAAGTTCTCTTTCCACTGAGGATAACAAGCCTGAACCTACCTGCGACAGAGCTGGGGGAGGAGGCGGCAGGGTGGAACGAGAAAGCCACGCCATCACAGAGCCAGGCGTTGAGACGGACGCGTTCCTTTAGCGTGGTTAGGCGCTCAGGTTCAGCTGGGTCTCAAGCCTGCGAACTTGGCAGCCACCAAAGCCAACATAGACGTTTTGTGGGAGAAGCCAGGCCAAGCTGAGGTTTACCCAACTTAAAAGTGCGTTTTCAAAGGAAATCACTTTTGTGACTCTCAATGCAGCAACTCCTTGGATTAACAGAATGTTGTCTAGGGGTGCTACTGAAAATCCTCTGTATTCTGCATTCAAGGTGAACGGGCCCGTCTGAAGCCACCGGCAACGCAGGGATGATCACGGGGAAGGCCTCTTTCTGGATCTTTCCTCGGAAGCCCCACTGTTCACCGTGTGGCAGGGAGAGAGGTCACTCAGCAGAACTAAGCTTCGGACGAGTCACTCCAGATGGAATGATCTGGAACTGGATTCGTGGGCCTTTAACCCTGTTGGCTTCCAGGGTTTAATTCTTGTTATTGGAGAGAAGCCTCCCATTGGAATTCCACCCTGAAACCTCCACTTCTATCCTGAAATTCTGGCTCCTGTCAGCCCCCGCCCCCTGCCAGCCCATGGGGTTGCTGAGAGAGCAGCTGGTGGTGAGATGGGGAAACTGAGGCCCACGTAGCCCCAGCCACCAAGATGCACCTGCAGGTACGCAAAGCCCAGCTTTGCCCCCCAAGCCAGGGCCCCTGCCATGAAGAATGGGGTGACAGACGCCAAGGGCTTGGGGGTGCTTACAGCCAAACACCTGGCACTGGTTTCCATCTCCCCCGTGTGTCTGAATACACAGATGAGCCCTGGCCCAGGACGGCTCCGCTCGGTCTCAGCTACCACGTGCAGCTCCACTGTGAAGGCTCTGGGTCCCCAGCTCCCAGAGAGAAAGGGCTTCCAATGTCCCAGCCAGAAAGCCTCTGTTTGGGTGGACTTCAAGGAAAACATGTATTGAGTTTGCAGAGCTCTGAGTTGAGCTCACATCTGGACAGCCGACAGACTGCGACTTCTTTTGGGACTGGGACTTCTTTTGGATTTGTGGGCAACCGTTTTTAAAGCAGGAAAATGTCACAAAGGAAAAAAATCCACACTTCTACCTTTTCTTGGTAATGTGCAACCATGCAGTGCCTGCATCCAAGGTGGCAGCTGTCAGTCGAGGAGGAGGCGGGTCTTCCCCCTTTAGACTGGGCATGGGCTCCCCAGACTCCCCACTCCCCACCACTCCCTATTGTGACCCACTGACCCCGAAGTTGAATGTCAGTTGCCATTTGTCATCTCACAACTGGTTCTCCCCACTTTGATTCTCCCACTCAGGCACTGCGTTGTGTTGATGTCCCTGGTTCTCTGACTCTTGCTCTTTTCACTGGAGATTTTCCTAATGTCCAGAGCTTTGGTGTGACAGGTGGCACTACGGTTAGCATCCTGGTGCACAAAGCTCCTTGCTTTGGATGACGTCTCTCCTCTGGAAAAACTTCCCCAGCGGTGGGAGATGGGTGGAGTCCAGGAGCCTCGGAATTGTCTGTGGAAGTTGAAGCTCCCCTCCCCATCAGCCAAGGGCATACACACTGGTTGCAGAGTACAGTATTGAGACCAAATTGCAACACAAAAGGATGGGAGCTAAGCAGGCCCTGAGAACACCAGGATGGGAAGAACCTTCTGAGGCTCAGCTAGCTGCCGGGGCAAGGGGCCGAGGAGTGCTCCCACCCTCGGCGTTTCTCCTTCCATGGGAAAGGAACTCCTCCAGGGCCCACTCCTGGCCCCTTTCCACCCCTGGATCCCTCCTTCCTCATGGGGAGAGGGGCTCAGGAGCCCGAATGCTGGACGCCTGGAGAGCAACGGTGCACGTGGCCACGCTGCTTCCTCGTCCTAGGGCCTGGGACAAACGGGCTGCAGGAAGTGCAGAAGGGAATGGCTCAGCCCTGCGGGGGGGAGGGCTCTGGGGACAGCAGGGCTCGGTGGGTCAGTTATGGGGGCAGGAGAGCCCTTCCTTACCTACCCCAGGCCCACCACAGCCACCCCTGCTGACTGCTGGCTCATTCTCCGGGTTCAGTTCCTGCTCTGGAAATCTCTCAAGGGCTCCGTACTCTCTGCTGCCCCCTTGGGTCCCACTTCTACACACAACGTCAAGGTGCTCGGAGACCCCTGCAGCCCTGTCTGGCTCCAGAGTCTGTTTTGGTTTTTAATCTCCTATCTGGGCCTGAGCACCATGCGGCAGAAACAAGATGGGGAACTGCACTGGCCTCCTCGACTCTTTGCAGGAAATACATGCACTCATTCAACAGACTCCAAGCGTCTCAGGGCCAAGGGCTCGGGGGCAGGCACTGAGGAGCTCCCCATTGATCTTAAACTGAACTTGAAGGGGAAAATAGGAATTAATTAAGAGGAGGAAAGAAACACAGAGAGAAGATACCCAGAGAGAAGATCATCGGCAAAGGCCCTGAGGCAGAGACAGAGTGTTGGGAAGGTTCACAGTCAGTTATCAACCACAGTCACCCCCACCCCGTGCCACGGAGCAGTAGAAGCCATTCCTCTGACCAACTGCACCCCTGGGCCTGATCCCGTCCCCTCTCCTCCACCAATCCCCTGCCTCTCTCAAGCTCTGGTGAAAAATTTGATTTTTAAAAAACAGGTGCATTTCTGAAATCGTGCAGCCTGATGTTTATCTGTACCTCTTACACGGAAGGAGCAGCAGAGGTAACGAGAAAATCCCAAGTTTTGATCATGTAACTATTTGGCCTCAAGCTGCCTTTATTTATTTATTTATTTTTATTTATTTATTTTATTTTTTGACAGGCAGAATTAGACAGTGAGAGAGAGAGAGAGACAGAGAGAAAGGTCTTCCTTCTGTTGGTTCACCCCCTAAATGGCCGCCACGGTCGGCATGCAGCACCGATCCGAAGCCAGGAGCCAGGTGCTTCTCCTGGTCTCCCATGGGGTGCAGGGCCCAAGCACTTGGGTCATCCTCCACTGCCCTCTCGGGCCACAGCAGAGAGCTGGCCTGGAAGAGGAGCAACCGGGACAGAATCCGGCGCCCCAACCGGTACTAGAACCCAGTGTGCTGGCGCCACAGGTGGAGGATTAGCCTAGTGAGCCATAGTGCCGGCCCTCAAGCTGCCTTTAAAACCTGTTCTTTCTGGGGGCTGGTGCGATGGCTCACTAGATTAATCCTCCACCTGTGGTGCCAGCATCCCATATGGGCGCCGGGTTCTAGGAGAGGGATTTAGTGCATATCTTTCCAACTATGCCTGTAAATGGGTAGCAATGCCCCTCAGCTGCCGAGGTACAGGTATAGGAGCCGACACACCATGGGCAAACACAGCAGGCTTTCCCTAAACAGTGATGCCAGAAGAGTGCCATGCTCCCACTCAGTCCTGAAGAGCCAGGGCACTTTGGGTGGCATTGCTGCTGCTGCTGCTGCAACAAACCTCATCTCACTGGGTCATCAGCAGAAACAGCCTGGCCGCCCTCCCTCGCCCACCTCCAGGCAGGCCTGGGCGTCTGGATGCTCCGTGATCCACAGCAAGTAGGCAGGGGCTGCAGTGCCCAGACAGAGCGGGAGCTCAGCCCAGATGCTCAGAACATGCTGCGGATAGGTGGGAGGCATCAACAGGGCCGAGGAGCACTCTGGAGCCCTCGTAGGAGCGGCTGTTTCTGGACGTTCGGCCCGGGGCCTGATGAGTCACTCATTAGGGAAGAAGAAATATGACCTCTTGCTATTGATTCCAGGAAGCCTGGGGGTGGGAGGAGGAAGCTCCAACATACAACAGGGTCAAGGGCAAGGGCAAGGGGAAGGCTAGCGTAGCCAATCTCTTCAGACACGATGAGAACTCAGGTGCTGAGTGAATACTGGTTTGCAAGAGCAGAGACACTGGGGTTAGTCATCCAGTACCTTTGATCACAGATTTAATCAGTGTTCACAACCCCCAAAGCAGGAGCTGGGAGAGGAGACGGACAGCAAAGAGGCCTGAGCAACTGCACACAGAAATAGCTCCATGTTTCTCACCCACCGGTGCTCAGCCCAAGCCCAGGAAGGAGGGGCAGGTGAGAGAGCGGAGAGGCCGGGGCAGGCAGCACTCGGGGCAGCACCGCTCCTGGCACGGGCAAATCGTGCTGGGCGTCTAACACAGCGGTGACGGCACCGCTCCATGTCGGGGCGCCTGGGATCTGCCCTGGCTTCCGACTCCAGCTTCCTGTTAGCAGACTCTGGGAAGCCGAGAAGCAGGGAGACCCAGGCAAGGACTCTTGCCTGGAGACTTGAGGGGGAGCAAGGCCCACCTGACACCTTGACTGGGACTTCTGGCCTCTACACGAATGAGACAACAGCGCTTTGTAGCTTTGCTCTGCTTCAGCAATCCCAGGAAACCAGCAGAGAGGAATGGATGAAGAAGCCGCAGTGTCCACACACCGTGCGGTGTCCGTGTTATGAAGCCCGTGGAAAACGTGAGTTATCTGTTAATTTCATTTTCCATGAATCTTATGAAGTACCCTCATGTGCAGTAATAAAGTAATACAAATGAATGAACTAATACAACACACAGACGAATCTCCAAACATCACACTGAGTGAAAGGAGCCAGACACAAAAGTACGAATGTGTGACTCCATCGAGAGGAAGTTGTACAACTAAGCCACCGGATAACAATCACAACAATGGATGCCTTCAGGGTGTGGGGAGAGGGTTGAGGGGGGCATGAGAGAACTTGCTGGGATGCATGAGGAACAGTCTAGATCTTGCTTAACTGGTCAGTACCTGCAGATATAAACTTGCCAAAACTCTCTGAACTTAAATTCTGTGTGTTTTATCATATGTAAATTGTACCTCAACTTTTAAACTTTATGTATTTGAAAGGTAGAAACACAGAGATCCCCCACCAGCTGGTGCACTCTCCAAACACTCACAGCCAGGGCTGGGCCAGGCTGCAGCCAGAACTCAGAACTCAATCCAGGTCCCCCAAGTAGGTGGCAGAGATGCAGGTATGTGAGCCATCGCCTGCTGCCTTCCAAGGTGCACGTTAGTAGGACGCTGGAACTGGGAGAAGGGCCGGATCAGAAGCCAACACTCCAACAGGGGACCGGCTGTCTCAAGTGGCTGCTTAGCTCTGGCACCAAATGCTTACCCTACACTCAACATTTAAAGCTGTAAATTAAGACGGTAGGAAAAGCAAAAGGAGGATGGTGCCGTGGCTCAATAGGCTAATCCTCCGCCTAGCGGCACCGGCACACCAGGTTCTAGTCCCAGTTGGGGCGCTGGATTCTGTCCCAGCTGCCCCTCTTCCAGGCCAGCTCTCTGCTGTGGCCCGGGAGTGCAGTGGAGGATGGCCCAGGTGCTTGGGCCCTGCACCCCATGGGAGACCAGGAGAAGCACCTGGCTCCTGGCTTCAGATCAGCACGGTGCGCCAGCCGCAGCGCACCGGCCGTGGTGGCCATTGGAGGGTGAACCAACGGCAAAAGAAAGACTTTTTTCTCTCTCTCTCTCTGTCCACTCTGCCTGTCAAAAAAAAAAAAAAAAAAAGGCAAAAGGAAAAGCAGGGAGCGTGCTCCCCCTTCACAAGGGTGAGAAGCGTTTATGGGGAAAATGGAAGACAGTTCACGCGAGCAAAGGGCCACAGCAGACACTCCAGTCACTCCCAGCAAGTTTCGCCACTCTTCTATCTGTGCGCGCCACGGTTAAGTGAACTCACAAAGTCTCCACTGGAGGCCAAGTCTGCAGAGGTGCTCAAGGCAAATTGGCCTGGGCAGACATCCCAGCTGCTGTCCATTATAACCTGGAACAGAACATTAACTTCTGAGAGGCCCCTCTGGCTCCCACACTTCAGGAAAATTCTTGAAAACCAAAACAGACAACTGAGAAAAACTCAGACCACTGGGCCCAGTGGGCAAGCAGTGAGCTCCCCCGGCAGCGTGGAACACGACTGGGCAGACCCTCGCCCGCTCAGCACTGAGCTCTCACTTCCTGTAGTGCTGGGGCCATGGGCTAAGCCAGCTGCAGATATGGGGCTCAGTGGAGAAGCACGAAGCAGCCTTGCACCAAAGTCTTCCGTGCTGGCCCCACCCACTGCCAGCGTGGGGAGAGGTCAACGCCATCCCCGTGGTCATGAGATAACCCGAAGTTCAAGGGCTGCAGCTGCTTCTGACCTGGGCTCCTGATGCTGTCAGGTCCTCGTCTGAGACAGGAGGAAAATGCACACTTGCAAGGAACATGTACTCACAAACGCTGATTTCCTTTTATGAAACACAGCTCGCAGCACCCGCTTCAAAGCACTGCTAGAAGACCAAAGTCAACGGCGTGCACAGAAGTATCTTGTCAACACCAGCAGTATCGAAAATGAAGCTCACCAGCAGGGAGCATTTTATCAGCGAAGAATTGAAGTTGTGCCCCTCACGGAGCCTACGACAACCTGACATGGAGAGACGCGCTTCAGTCCCTCCCTGGAATCCGACTCGGGAGAAGAGCACCCCCTCGCACACACTGACTGTGGGGACTCTGGGGCAGGAGCCCTGTGAGTTCCCGTCCAGAACTGTGTTTGCCACGGGGCTTACAGACATGGCCTGCACTTGACAACTGTGACAGGCGTGTTCTGACAATGGGCTGCAGGCACAGACAAACCTAGGCGATCTGGCGACAGCGACAATCAGAATGCTTCCTCTGGCCCCAGTCACGCACCTCTGCTTCGCTCTGTCTGGCAGCATTAGGGCTGGAAGCGAGGAGGCACAGGTGTCTCTAGCCAGGACAGGGTCACTCACCTCCATCCCTGACTTACAGGAGTGTGGCCATGAGCTCCCCCCTGCTGCAGCTTCTCTCGCACCTGCTGTGGGAACTCAGAGCCAGCTTCCGGTGCTGGGTGCTAGGAAAACCATTCATTCACCCATTCATTCCACAGACATCCATTGGGCTTATCACTCTGTCCCCGGGGCTGCGTTAAGCAAAGATGACCATTACAGGGCACCTACTCTCAAAGGATTCACCATCGAGGAGAGGGGAAAATGGTGGGGACCTAAATCCTGCTGGGTGAACAGATGCAGGCACAGAAATGGGAACCGCAGACACAGCGTGGGGCGGTCAGCACCGTTGTCGAGTTCAGCCCTTGGGTTGCAGGGACCCAGGTTTGCCTCCCATTGGTCACTTGATAACGAGGCTAGGAGTCGGCAAACACTCTCAGAAAGGGACACAGAGTAAATGTTCCAGGCTCTGTGGACCCAACAGCGTCACTGGCCTCTAACATAGAGAGGATGTAAATGATGAGGTGTGACTGTGTTCCAATATAACTTCATTTACAAAAACAACACGTGGCAGGCGAGCTCTGGCAGTAGTCTGTCAAGCCCTGAGCAAGGAGATATCATCTCCCTTACCTCAGTTTCCTCCACTACAGTAGAGAGATGGTGATAAAATCTACCCCAGGGGTGGTATAAACTGGTGCCGCCCATAAGGCATTTAACACCAGTCCTGTAACGTGGCAAGGGTGCAGTACACGCTGGCTGTCTTTGTCAGTCACAGGAATAAGCAGGGAGAGGCAAAAAGACGTGGCGGTCGGGGTGGGTAGGGTGCACGTGCGACATCCACACCCCATACTGCAGTGCCATTTGAGTACCGGCTACCTTGTACTTTCGATCCAGCTCCCTGTTATCAGGCCTGGGAAGCAGCAAATGATGGCTCAAGCACTGAAGACCCTGCCGCCCACCTGGGACACCTCGATGGAGTTTCCTGGCGTTGGCCTGGCCCAGCACCAGCTGCTGTAGACATCTGGGGAGTGAACCAGTAGATGAAGAGCTCCCTCCCTGTCTCTGTCTTTCTCTCTCTCTCTCTCTCTCTCTCTCTCTCTCTCTCACACACACATACACACACACATAGACACACACAAACACACTCAAAAAGCAGCAGTGGAAGTCAGTTTGGTGTGAGGGACACTGTAGAAAATGGCGTGACCCTGAACCTGACCCTCCTACCTGTGAGAACAGGGAAAGGCCCACCTAACTTAGCAGGGCTGAACTGTCCCAGAGGCTCGCAAAGACTGCAAAGCTCACAAGTCCTCATGCAGACTTTTCTATACAAAACAGAGTTTAGGAAAAGGACCCTGTACTTGCCCCAGGCAAGGAGCACTTTCTTGTATATTCTTCCTTGTCTCCCTGTCCCTCAAAGCGAAGTCTGAGCTGGTGCCAACATCAGGGCCCGCGCGATGCCACAGCCCCGTCTCCACCCCAAGCTGTAGCTAAAACCCAGGGGAGAACTGTGCGACCTGTCTCTAAGGCATGCCCAAGGATCCCAAAACACAACAGGGGCTGGAAGGGACGATGCTGAACACCGTGAAAAAGAACTGGAGAAAATTATCCTCCTGCCTGCTTTCCCTGTGGCTTCCGGGAGCCTGGCTGTGGTGCAATGGAGCCCTGGCTGGAGGCCGAGAAAGTGGCTAATATTCTTCTTCTTCCTCTATTAATTCTAGTTACTTAAAACCTCCAGCCTAAGGGGAACAGCAGGAGGAGGCAGGGGCTGATTACCAGGGACCAGACATTTCATTTTAGAGTACAGAGCCCCAGAAGGGCCCCCCAGAGAGCAGTTGGCCAGGAAGCCATTGGAGGTGACGCACGCAAGGAAGGGGGCGATATTCCAAGAGGGTCCCAGGCTCCCTTCCCTGCCATTAGCCGCCAGGAGCAGATGGCGGTGCCAACCATTGACTTCTGCTCAGCCGTGCCACCAGAGCCTCGCCGTGCCCGGGGAGGCTCACTGCACACCTGCGAAAATTAATTACTGGGAAGGAGGAAGACGAGGGCTCAGAGCAGCTGGACTGAGGCCCTGAGGCCGAAACACACGGCGGCTAAAATGATGCGCAACAGGTCATGCCCCTCTATGCTGACAGCCCTTCTGGAAGGTTCCATGATAATCGTCTTCAGGATTAATTCAGAACTCCTCAACAGCTCCTCCCTTTTCACCACACACACACACACACACACACACGCCAGAGCCCGGACAGTCCACAAAACAGCCCTAACTCCTGGGCTTTTATATTTGTTTCCTCCTGCCTGGGCACACCCCTCTCTCTAGCTGGCCAGCTCCTACTCGTTCTTCAAGTCTCACTTTAGATCGGGGATCAGAAAACTTCAGTCCAGAGGCCACATCTGGCCCACCACTTGTTTTTTTGTAAATAAAGTTTTATTGAAACATAGCCCCGGCCATTCATTTGCATGCTATCTACAGCTGCTTTTGCTGGAGGCAGCAGAGACCACAGGGCTGTAGGGCCCCACGTGCATTCACTGCTGGGCCCCTTACAGGTATGAAGGGTGCCAGCTCTGGTCTTGGAGGAGAGTTCCCCCGGAAACTGAGGATGTTCCAGGTGATTTCCATCCAGGTCCATCAGCCCTGGTCTTTCTTCCTCTATCCCAGAACTCCCCTCTCCGGGCTATAGGTGATGTTCACCGTCTGTCTCTTCCAGATCCTGAGGTCCTGAAGAAAAGGGGTACTTCCTTGCAAGTCTGTGTCTCACAGCACTCACAGGCAGCACAGCATCTCTCAGGCACCAAGAAGAAGACGACGACAAAGCAGCAGCAGCAGCAGCTTTCAGAATGGACGAATGACAACTGAACGGGCGTCCTGGCGGTGCTCGAGAGCCCACGCACGGTGCTAAACAGAGTTTAGCCAACCCGGGCTGGTGATGGCGTTGTCACAGGCCAGCCTGGCCTGTTATTTCTCCGAAAGGAACAGAGAAAAGAGGGAGGGCCCAAGCCTTGGCCCATCCAGGGGACAGAGTCCCCAAAACACCTCCTGTGGAACTCACGTGTTTCAGTAGCAGTCAGAGTCTGAGGGTCCTCCAACGCTATTCCACACTGGGATCCACACCCCAAGTCCCGGGTTTACTCCCAAGGTAGTCCCTCCCATCCCCCTTCTCCCGCTCACCACATACAAGGGCACTTCAGAAAGTTCATGGGAAAATGGAATGAAAAGGTAGGTTTATTTTTGTACAGAAACTTTCCTGAAATCCATGCATGGCTTTTTCGTAAGGTGAACTTTGTGAGGATCCCCTGCATTGCTGTTTTAGGCTGCGATGTGCCAGTCTGCTCTGCTCCGCTGTAAGCTCCTGGAAGGCAGAGGTGTTTTGCTCACCGGCGAAGCCCGGCTGGGACGCGGTGCCATGGAGGCACTCCAGGAAGATGTGTTGCACGCACGACGGGTGAGTGGATGAGATCCATCAAATCCTTCTGTCTGGCATTCGGGAGGACAGAGTGCCAGGTGGGCCCTGATTTCACCCTGGGCTGGAACCAGGGCTGGCCCCGCCCCAAGAGAGAACCCAGAGGTCCCTTCCTGAAGAACGGCTTGACTGCCCTGTGGCTGCCTGGAGTCTGGCACGCTGAAGTCACACACTTGGCTTTGAACAGCTCTGCCATCTTTGACTCCAGGCTCTGGAAGCGTTTCTGGTTGCCCCCGGACTTGTTCCTGTCTGCCCCACTGTGACTTCTGCACCCACTGATGTCTCACCCCCTGGCCTGGCCCCCATTATCTTAAATCAAGGAGCTGGGCAGCTGCCCCTCTATGATCCAGGAGCTGAGGCGCAGCAGAGTGGTTGCCCTGGGATGAATCTTTCTGCCTCCCCATTTATCACACTAAAAGGTTCATTTCAAATCCTATTAAATAGGTCAAACATCGAGAGAGAGAACACAGCCTCCTCCTTCTCTTTTCCAGAATCTACAGTGAGTAGATTTGGGGGCATTTAATTTGGCAACCAAGTGACATTCCCTCCCAGAAGGCTGGCGCCTGCCCCTGACACAACAAAGAGAGAGAAGGGAGGAGAAGCAAAAACCCAACATGATGACCGCAAAGAAAGATAAAAGGAAACCATAAATTCTACTCAGCAAATGAAGTCCCGCGGGAGAGCCTGCATTCTCCCGGATACACGACTGGGTTTGATTTCCAAGCACCTCCACCCTGAGAGTAAATCTAATGCTCTTCCTCTTACCATGCTAATAACAACAACTGTGATTACACATTCAGGATACTGGGTGCCACGCAAAACACAGCGTTCCACTTGTGGTTAACCAGCCCTCGGTTCGCATCAACAACAGGGCCTGAAGGACGCCACTGTGGAAGGATTTGGGGCAAGTGCACCTGGAAGACCATCACAGCATCAAGAAACCACAGGTGTCCTGCAACAGTAGCCAGGGAATATGTTTCACAGCTTGAGGATGACACTGCCACAGCCCCAGTGTTTCCTAACCTGCCTGTGCTACAGACACACTCCCACCAAGAGAAGAAACGCTTACTCTGATCAATACAATTAGGGGCATGAGGAAGTATGGAAACTGCATTTAAAAGGCCACATCTCGTTGGCTAAGAATGCTAAAAGAGTAACTGTTAAGTGTTTCAAGTTGCCCCAGGCACCTCCCCCACAGCGGTGAGAGTCCCCCCACGTCCAATCACTGCTCTAAGTTACTGCCCCACAAGCACACAGATGCAGTTCCAGTCACAGCAATTAAACCCCAAGTCCCCCTTGAGCAGAAGTCAGTGCTCTCCAGGAAGCAGGCACAGCTGTGAGGAGCAAAGATTTGCCGTCAGACAGACAGGGCCGTGTGTAGACTCTGGCTCCGGCTCCCTAGCTGGGACCCTAGGCAATCTGTCCACCCCCACTGAGCCTCAGTTGCCTTCTTTGTAAAGTGGAGATAAGGACAGCATGCACTTGATAGGGGTGCTGTGGGCATTAAACAGAGAAACGCATCTTAGGCCATTTGTAAGGCGGCTGGCACAGCGCTGGCACCCTGTGCTCTCACCAACAGCATCGCGAGTGCTGCTGTTATCATTGCCGGTACCCACTCATTCATCAGGCGGATCCACGGTGCGTTCTCGCTGAGAACACTGTGACGAGCCGGGCAGGCAGGGTCCTCGTGGAGTTAACAGCGGTGGCACAGACAGCCGGGGGAAGCAGGCAGACCAGCAACAGCCACACGGGGTGTTGGAGGCTGGACGTGGCAAGTCGGGAGGGCTCGGGGAGACAGCACAGGGTCAGCACGGAGCTCCAGGGGAAGTTGAGATACGTGGCGAGGCTGGCCTGGTTGGAGTATGATTATGTTTAATTAACGGACCCTGGCACATTCCGGCCAGGTCAGAACAGTGACAATGACACAGAGATCCTGCTCTATCAATGCACACACTCCTGGCAAGATGACACCCAGGCATCACGTCCAGGAGCCCCTTGGAGGATCCCCAATCTCATCAACCATCTAAGACGAAGATGAATAGTGAGGAGAGGGAGACACGGCTGTCATACCACTTCCCCTCTTCCAGCCTGGAAAACATTCCTTTAAAAAAATTTTTTTTAAAAGATGTATTTCTTTATCTGAAATTCAGAGTTTCATAGAGAGGGGGAGAGACAGAGAGAGAGGGAGAAAGAGAGGGAGAGAGAGAGAGAAAGAGGTATCTTTCATCTATTGATTCACTCCCCAGATGGCTGTAACAACCAGGGCTGAGCCAGACCAAAGTCAAGAGCCAGGAGCTTCCTCTGGGTCTCCCTCATGGGTGCAGGGGCCCAAGGACTTGAACCATCCTCCACTGCTTTCCCAGGCCACTAGCAGGAAGCTGGCGAGGAAGTAGAGCAGCCGGGACTCAAACCTTATGGGATGCTGGCATCGCAGGTGGTGACTTTACCTACTACGCCACAATGCTAGCCTTGGAAAATGTATTTGATGGTCAAGTTAAAGGACAAGATAGAAAGAAAGATGAGAATTCACCTGAAGGATTCAGCATCCAACTTGAAGAAGCTTCCACTGGTCAAATCTGAGACAATTTGAGCATCAAAATTAAATAATGATAGTAAAGAACTACAACCCACATTGAATGAAATAAGAATCCATGAGTCTACACTATTATAAATAAAGAGAGAGAAGGAAGATCACTTCCTTTCAGTAGAAAGCTGACTAGCAAATGTGGGAGAAATCACAGAATTTTTAAATCACTGTTTGGAACCATCATCATAATAGTTGATCAGGCAAGAATCATCAATGGATGCTAAAATTCATGGTGAATTTTGAGCAGTAACAGAATACAGAGTTTTCAAATAATCTTTTTTTAAAGATTTATTTATTTATTTGAAAGGCAAAGTTACAGAGAAAGAGGGAGAGACAGAGGCAGAGAGATCTTCCACTGGTTCACTCCCCAAATGGTCTTAACAGCTGGGGCTGGTCCAGGCTGAAGCCAGGAGCCAGGAATAAATTGCAGACATCTTCCATGTGGGTGCATGGATCCAAGCACTTGGGCCATCTTTCCCTGCTTCCCCAGTCCATCAGCAGGGAGCTGGATCAGAAGTGGAGTATCCAGGACATGAACTGGTGCCCATATGGGATGCCGGCACTGCACTTTACCCACTATGCCACAACACTGGTCCCTCAAATAGTCTTTCCACAGACATTTATTCATTGTAATGAGTAAAATAGTAACTTTATCATGGAGAAATCTGGTAGACAGCACCTTCCCCAAATAATCATAGCCAGCATCACAGTAACAGGTTATACTGACAACATGCGTTTCCTACCATGAGTCACTAAGGACAATCCCACATCATTCTTTAACTTTCTGTTAAGATTGTACTCAAATAACTTGAATCTAATAAGGAAACATCAGGCCAGCAGACACTGAGAGCTGGTCTGCAAAATAAGGCACGTCTCAGGAACTGTTTCAGACCAAGGGAAACTGAGGGGTCCTGACAACTGGATGCATTTCAAGGTCTGGATTTGTCTTCTGCTATGTAGGGCATTAAAAGGACAGCTGAAATCTGGAAACGTCTGGACATAACAGCATTTCATTTTTATTTGTCAGTGCTAATTTTCTGATTTGGAGAATTTTACCCTGATTATTGAAGAGAATGGTTCTGGTTTTAAGAAATACACACTGAAGGAGGTAAGAGTCAAAGAGTAAGATGTCTGTAATTTATTCTCAAATAGGTCCAAAGAAAATGGGCGGGTGGGTGAATGGATGCATGGATAAGTGGATGGATAGATGGATGGATGGATGGATGGATGGATGGATGGATGGATTGATAGGTGGATGGATGGATGGATGGATGGATGGATAGGTGGATGGATGGATAGATGGATGGGGTTGATTATTGGATGGATGGAAGGATGGGTGGATGGATAGACAAATAAGAGTGAAGTGGGAACTGTCACAAAACACTCACATTTGGAAATTCTTTGTAATATTCTTGCAACTGTTTTTGTAAGTCTGAAATAATGTCAAAAACACTTTTAAAGAGGTAGAGGTTCTAGACTTTTCCCTCCTAATTGGACGAAGGCTCAACCAAACTTGTGAATCATTAAAAACTGGTCAGGAATAGAAAAAGAAGCCTCATCATGAAGAGGGCCTCCCCCATCACAGACGCCATCCTCTCAGCTAATGGCGCTAGGTCATGAAGAAATCCACGTTATCAGAGAATAACTGAGACTAAAGCTTTGAGTAGGATATCGATGATAAACACCCTCAACTGCAATTCTGCAAAATGTGGTTCGAGTGACAAGTGCTTTCCTGGGGCTGTCACATGTACCGCACTGCTGTGGGAACTACTGAAAGGGGTCGATCATATGAGGACCATCAAGTAAGGTCAGGCTCTGCCACCAGCATCTGACCTCCAGCTTCCCCAGGACAAGGGTCTGCTCCCCGCCAGTTCCCGCAACGAGCCAAATGTCACACATCCAAAATAATGAAACGCAAGCCTAAGAACAAGCTGGACTGACTGCTCAGGCCCTCAGCACAGCTCTCACCACCAACCCCTCATGAGGAAGTATGCACACCTCATCTTCAATAGCCAGGACCTGGGTCACCCAGTGTTTCTGCAAGTGGCCATGGCACAATGTGTCTCAGGAGCCTCACACCACTGTCCTGTGGCCTGGCTTACTGTGCTCCAGTGAGGGGACAGACCACACACAGGGACACTCCAATGGCAATGGAGAGAAGTAGCAAAGGGCTCCAGTTTCTGACAATACGAACCATGCCACTCGTACTATACAGCTGGCCCCTGTATCTGTAGAATCCACATCTGGGGATTTAACCAACCGTGAATCAAAAATATTACCCCTGAAAACTCTATCTGTATTGAAGATGTACACACTTTTTTCATCATCTCTCCCTAGACAATCAACCATTTACACATGATTTGCCTTGTATTAGGTATTATAAGTAATAGAGAGATGATTTAATGTATAACAGGGTTATGTAGATTATATGCAAACACTACACCATTTTATAGAAGGGACTTGAGCATCCACGGATTTTGGTGTCTCCCAGAGGGTCCTGGAGCCAATCCATGCCCTCCCCCGGCCAGATATTGAGAGACAACTGTGATGTCTGTGATATATTCCATATGCAATCCATACACAAAAGAGTGGTGTGCAAGCCCCATGAAATCTTTGCCAACTCCCAATCACGACTGATAGAACTGTCTCCATTTCACAGAGAAGGAAGCGGTTGCTCAGATGACTTAAATCATTTTTCCAGGGAAATGTGGCCAGGGAGCTGCACAGCTGGATTTGAAACCAGGTCAGCTCAGCTCTATGGCCAGTACCCTTTTGCAATATGGACGGATAAATGGGCTACACAGTGGCAAGGACCTCAGATGCATGGTGGGTCCTTCAGAGACTCAGGAGAGAGAGAGAAGATTCTCTGATGCCCGGCTTTGCACCCTGGCCTCCAGATTCCACACCAAGACGATGACCTTGAGTTCCCAGCCACCTATTTTATTTCCACCACCTCTCCTGGTTCTGCCACTGATCCCAGGCCAGCATCAAGTCCCCCTTGCACCTGATTCCTGCAGTCCTTGGACTCTGTGTCTATCACACACTAAGAAGACTGCTCAGGGGTTAGGCTGGGCTCCCTCCTGCCTCTGCTGCTTACAAAGCTCAGGACACTGGTCAACCTCTCTTGAGTCTCTCGTCTGTAAACTAGGAACACCGGTTAAACCTCCTGAATCTGAAAATCCAAACTATCCCCACAGTCCGGAGTTGTCTGAGCACAGACATGGTGCCATAAGCTTGAGAGCTCAAGGCATGCAGATTTTCTCCATGCATTTAAAGATACTGCGAAAATTTACCTTTATGTGGATTACGTATATACGAAACAGAAGAGAATTTTGTACTGTGACCTGGATCCCACCCCCAAGATCACATTATATGTGAGCAAATATTCCAAATTCTGAAAAAAAAAAATCCAAACTCAGAACACCTCTGGTACCAAGCACTTTGGATAAGGGATTCTCAACTTGCAATAATAATGACCTCTCCCATTTACCATAAGGATCAACCGTCCTAAAAAAAATGTGGAGCAGCGGGCCCACTGTTTGTATTCAACAACTGTTAGCTCACTTTGTTCCTTGAGCTTAGAGAGTTATTTCCTCTGTGGATCCACCTGTTCTGGGTGCCAGGATCCACCACATCTGTCACAGGGCTACAGGCTCCTAACACCCTGCCATCCACACGACATCTCCCACCCCAGGGAAGAACAGGAAGCCGATGCCCAAGATAAGCCTGATGTGAGCTGCTCTGCGGTTTCAACCGAGAACGCAGCTCATAGAGCGTCTGCGATCTAGCTGGGAAGTTTGCTAACTCAGCCAGTGAGAGGTAAAGGACAGAGAAAGCAAGCCCTGGCCATTGGGCCACTCATGGACGTCCACCATGGGAGCTGGGGCTACAACTCTGCTAGGTTCTCCTCTCTGCTTCCAAATCTACTTTGCCTCCAATCCACCTAATGCTGTTCACATCATGCTTTTACATGAGGTCATGTTTTCTCAAACTAGAATTCAGGGCCTAGAATTTAGGAGGGGCAATAGGTCAACATAGAATGGAAAACTAGAGCTCGAATAGAACTTCTTATGGTGGGTAATAACACTTCTTCACAAAAACATTGCCTACATTTCACAAGAAGTCATTATGAGCTACATTATATATAATACATGTATTTATATTACTCTGTAAATTATGCAAGATCTTGTGGAAAACCTTGTTAGTTCAAAATAAGAAATTCAGCATGAACTGGCAGCAAGTTCTATAACAAATTTAAAGAGTGTGTGTAAAGAGTTAACACAACTTTTTTCTCTTCTGCATGAGAATTTGGCTTGGGTTACTTTTCTAGCTCCCATCCTCTGAACACCAGATAAAGAGGAAACATCACTGCCTTAGGGGCCACACTGCCCCAGGAGAACTGCCTTTGGTTGGCAGGCTACCCCCAGCCTGGGAGTCTCAGCATGAACCTGAATACCTGCTGAGGCACCCCCAGCCTTGGAGTCTAG
The DNA here is from genome assembly GCF_964237555.1 of Oryctolagus cuniculus. Classification (NCBI taxonomy): domain Eukaryota; kingdom Metazoa; phylum Chordata; class Mammalia; order Lagomorpha; family Leporidae; genus Oryctolagus; species Oryctolagus cuniculus. Next base: position 13,981,301 of record NC_091452.1, read on the forward strand.
AGTGGTGTCACTCCTATAACCAGGCCTGTCCCCTGCAGGGACCCTGGGAGCTACGCTGATGGAGCTGTGACAGGAGCTGCCGCCCCTTCAGCCAGTATGTTCCTGCAGCTGATGATGTGAGGCTCAGAACCTTGTGCCAGACTGTACCTGAACTAGGACGTGGCGGCAGGCTGCAGGGGGGTTGGGGTGGGGGACGAGCCCCAGAGGATGCACGGAAGAAATGCCCAATGCTGCCTTTGTCCTCCTAGGTCAAGCTGAGGCCAAAAGCGTCTGGATGCCTGTGTGGACCTCAGAGCAAATGCTGATGAGCACGGCAGAAGCCTTCCCATTTCAATGGCTACACTGTGACCCACAGACTCATCACCCCACTGCTGTCCTCATAAATCCATTAGTGCTCGCTGCAATATTAGCCCAAGGATCTGCAGATATGTGCAGTGAGTGTAAGTGCTCCCATATAATTAGTTCACTACAAGAGACAAAAAGATCCCTCCTGAAATTGGGTTTACATAATGAATGTGTTAAGCAAAGCTTGTTTTTGTACAAACGACGCAGCCTGGGCCACGCAGGAAATCTGAATTCGCTGGAATGAATGCAATGAGGTTTGTGTGTAGATTCGAGGACACTTCCAAAAGTTCAGGAAAACATGGAAGGGTGGATAAGTTTATTTTGGTACAGAAGTTTTTAATTCATGTACTTTTTATAATATGCACTTTACATGAAGTTTTTTTTTTATTTATTTAAGAGACAGAAACCTTTTATCAGTTGGTTATTTCTTCAAATGCCTACAAGAGTTGGGGATGGGAAGACTGAAGCCAGGAGCTGGGGACTCCGGTACAGCAGCCAACACCTGCTGCCTCCCAGGGTACAGGCGGCAGGAAGCGGGAATCAGGAACAGAGCCAGGACCCATACCCAGGTACTCTGATGTGGGAGGCAGGCATCCCGAGCAATGCCGTAACTGTGGCACCAAATGCCTGTCCCACCATGAACTTTTCAGACTCCACATATGTATGGATTTCAAAATTTCTTGCACAAAAGTAAAGTCATCTTTTAATTCCGTTTCCCACAAACTTTTTAAAGTTCCCTGGTATAAAGAACACACGTGCTGTGGCTCTGATCCAGCCTAGTGCTCTGCTCACAGCCCTGCAGAAGGTTCTGACACACCTGTCCCAGAGGTGTGCAGGTGCTCGGGACTCACTCACCTACAGCACAGAGGTCTCAAAGCACCACGGACCATTCTAGATGTCTAAGAGGTGTCAGTGGTGAGAAGGTGGCACTCGGATTTATGCAAGACTAAGGCGGCAGGTCACATTAGTGACCGTCAATGGTATGGCTGTAATCATGAAGGAAGGGAGCCAGAGATATTACACATGCACACCCCAACAGGAGTAGATGCACGCAGAGATTCACAGGGTACTAACAGCAGTCACAGGGGTTCTTTAGGGAAAGGCCAAGGCAGAATGTCACCCTTCACCGCCTACATTTTATATCACTTGTATTTTCAAAATAAAAGTGCATTTTGGTATTATTTCTGTAATTAAAATTTAAATTGAAAATCACTTTTAAAAAGGTAATTCTCCCTTATAATATTTACAATTGAATTCCTTATTAATACGGAGCTTCTCCTAGCCATTGGAAATGTGATGCAGGAGCTGGCTGCTGTGGTGCAGCGGGTTAAGTCACTGCAGGAGACACCCCCGTCCCATATCAGAGTGCCTGGCTCCAAGTCCACATCTGCTCCACCTCCCCGCTAACGGACACCCTGGGAGGAAGCAGAGGATGGCTCAGGTACTGGGTCCTTGCCACACACGGGAGACATGGATGGAGTTCCTGGCTCCTGGATTTGGCCTAGCCCAGTCAGGTATTTGAGAAGTGAGCCAGTGGATGGAAGTTCACTCCCTCGCTCTCCTTCTCTCCCTCTCTGCCTTTCAAATAAATAAAAATGTAATAAATAAATCTAAAATATGACTCAGTTTACAGAAATGCAGTGTATCTATCAGATCTTCAGACAAGAAAGAGCAAGTGGCTTATGTCATTGTATCATGGGAAGACAAAGGGGGGCTCTCAAGGCACACAAATCACTACACATATACAAACCATTGGAGGTTCCATACCCCTGACAATGTGCCCGTGAAGTGGTGCAGGGGCTCAGGCTGCCACATGTGACGCTGGTACCCCATATCAGAGTGCCAGTTTGAGCCCAGCTGTTCCACTTCCCATCCAGCTCCCTGCTAATGCACCTGGGAAAGCAGCAGAAGATGGTCTGAGTGCTTGGGCTCTTGCCACCACATAGGAGACCCTGATGGAATTGCTGGCTTTGAGAAAACTTTTGTGACCCAACTCAGCCCCAGCTGTTGCAGCCATTTGGGGAGTGAACCAGTAGACAGAAAATTTTGTCTCTCTCTCTCTCTCTCTCTCTCTCTCACTCTCATCATGTCATTCTGCCTTTCAAATAAATAAAAGTAAATCTTAACAACCAAAAAGGTCAAAATGACCAGAACCCCAAGAAAGCTTCCTAATTTTCTAAACTGTTAATCATAAGGATCAGTGACTGTGACCACAACGCCCGGAGGAAACACAGATTGACAAGAATACTGGAAAGAGTCTTGAAACTCCCATGTCTGTGCCTACCTCTATCCAGAAGATTCTGTCCGCAGATCCATGTTAATGTTTCTCAACCTTTTTTTTTTTTTTGGGGGGGGTGGGGGGGTGGGCGTGTAGGAACTCTCTAGATTTCTTTCCACACCAGAGATACACCACATCCCTGTAAGCACTGTGTCTCTTATGGAGGTGGGGGGAGGTACATCAACTATTGTAAAAGTCAAGATTTTTATCATACCTCCTCCAAAAGCCAAGTTTCGCCCCCGCCCCTGACAAAACTGGAGATTGCTCCAGGTGCTTATGGCCCGCCCGCTACATCTGCAGGTCCCACACACAGAGATGTAACCAACCAGGGATCAAAAACAACGTCTGTTAGTGTGTCTGCACTGAACATGTAGAGACTTCTTTCCTTGTCCTGATCCCCTATACAACACAGTATAGCAACCATTTATACAGTATTGTTGTACCAGGTACTTACGTCATCTAGAGATCATGCAAAGTACACAAGAGGATATGTGGAGACAGTAGGCAAGTCCAGCACTGTTTTAAACAAGCGACTTGAGTGGCCATAGATTTTGGTATCCACAAGCACCCCAGAAGCAATCTTCCAAGGACCAAAGGATAATTACATGTGTGCACAGAAAGTGGGTGGACCAGATGTATCTTCCACTTTCTTCATCCTGTTTCCTAAGTGGGTTAGGCTCTCCACAATAATCAAACATTACCTTCACCAGGGTAGATAGAGCGCACAGAGCCATTAAGGAAGGAAGAAAGAAAGTAAACGGTTCTCAGAGGATGAACACAAAGCAGGAGAAACGGTTTTGATTAAGACTCAAGCCAGCAGCTCTGACACAGCCCAGTGTCCAGGCTACAAGGCTCACAGCAGCGATGAGAGCCATGTTGCAGCTCCCCAGTTCTTGTTTTCCTGCCACGCGCCCATGAGATCCTCTCGGAAGACGAGACTGAAACCCATCTGGTGAGGACCACCACAGGTGTGCCCGAGTGCCAAGGACAAAAGGGTCCAGGCAGCTTCCTCTAACCCAAGACCTCCCAAGGTGCACAATCCTTGAAAGCCCACAGGAACCAACTGTTCTGAGACAGGCTGGTCCTGCTCAGAGACATCTGTGACTTCTGAAACCACGCTTCATCCCTGGGGAGGAACTAAAGGGGGACTGGGGACTGCTGACGTAGCAGCCCAAGACTGTACCCAGCAAGACCACTGGGAGCAACAGGAGATCAACACGGAAGAGACACAGCTGAAGCCGAATGTTCCGGAATTATCTGACTGCATATTCTCAAACCTTCTCTCCAGTTACTCCCCAGTAGGGCGCATCCTAGAATCAAGTCTTTCCAGTCCTCAGAGTTAAAGAAAAGGGAAGGGAAAAACAGAGCAAGAAAGAAAGGAAAGAGGGAGAGAAGAAAGAAGAGAGGGAAGAGAGAGAGGGAGGGAGGGAAGAAAGGACACCTATATAAGGGGTCTTCAAAAATTCCATGGAAAGCACATGCTATGGAGTAACTATGCATGGATTTGCTTTTTTAAAAAATTGCTCCCAAGTAAACTTGACTTCTAATTCTGTTTTTCACTAACTCTTGAAGTACCCTCACATTATGTGTGTGCACACACACCAGAAACAAGCCTCACAAAACACCACTAACACTCACCTTTACAAAGGCAATGTGTGTTCCAATATACTCCAGTCTAAGCTCACGTATTTTGCTTTTTAAATGCTGGTCACAGCCGTTCAGATGATGCCCCCATCCACGCATGGGCCATGACCCCAGATTTTAGAACACAAATGTATTCCAACCCCTGTGATCCCCAGATGAGAAAGAAAAGACTCAGATTAAACCCGGGGTCACAAGGCTATTTCCTGGCAGGAACAGGCTGAATTCAGACCACGGGTAATTGTTGGCTGTTATTAGTGTGATAATTGGAACTCAACTTGCCCCCGCTTCCCCTGCCCACACTGCCAGGGTACCACTGCCCGTCCTGGACTTCTTTTAATGTTCAAAAGCCCAGGCACCTGATGCTATATTGATTCTGGTCCCAGGGCACAGTCCCAATCCAGTGGGAGCTACGGCAGGACTTTGGGAAGGGATCAGATTGTATTTGGGCATTGGGTGGGGCCTCCACCATTGATTCCCAGTGGTTTTGATTTGGGGAAACTAGGAAGGAAGATTAGGTAGGCGTGGTTGGGCCAGTTTATTTTCTCCCAATAATTTTTGTGTAGCACTGTATTGTAAGTCCACCCCCTCACCTGTCAGTCCTGTGCACACAGCTTCCCATAATGCATCTGTACCTCATCCGGGACCAGGAAGGAGGAGACACCATGATGCGATGGACACATGGAAGTTAAGCTCCACATGGAGGCACCATGAAACTCCCAGAAAGCTTCATGCATGCTAAATCTACCTCATCTGAATATTCAATTAGGGTACCACCACCCAGCCCGTAAGAGAAGACTGATGATTTGGGAGCAGCCCACCCTTTGCTCTTGGCTTCTGGACCATGTGTATGGGTTCTTCTGGGGTCCCACCCTCCTCCTCCCCACAGGCAACTCTGGCCCACTCATGACGGGCGTCTCTCCACATGGGATGGCCCACACTCACACGTGAATGCATGCTCACTCTGTCTCACTCTTGGGTAAGTCCCACTCACACTTATACAGGTGTTTATTCTGCTTCTGCTTTGAATTCTTATCTCTGTGGGAGCAAGAGCCTAGAATGAAAACCAGGATATTTATGCCCACAACAGCTCTGTAAGACAGGGAGGCAGACAGAGACAGAGACACTCCTCCTCCTCGTCTCTCCACATGATGCTCTGTGCCACCTCAAGACCCCTACCCAGAGAGCCTGAACCAACAAGACCTGCCCGATCTTGGACTGCAAACCTCCAGAACCATGAGCCAAAATAAACCTCTTTTCTATATAGGAATTTCATTATAGTAGTGAAAAACAAATACACTATGGCTTTCATAAAAACCATGCAAAACAAACCCAGTGCGGACCAGAAAACTATGTCTTCCACTTTAGCCTCTGGGGTCCCCAACATGCACTCTACGGGCAGTCTTGAAAAAGTTCATCAGAAAATGTGTACTGTGAAAAAACTATGCATGGATTTCAAACATGGTTTGCACCAAAATAAACTTCTCATTTAGCTCCATTTTCCTACAGACTTCTTGAAGTCCCCACATGTTAGCTGAGTTTCACAGAGCAGAGTGAATGACTTTCAGAGTTCTGTCTCCCACTTAAATCCCTGTGGGGTCTCAGAAGGGAGGACCACTCTGTACCCCTGGCTTCCAACAGTGCTCAGCAAACCACAGTCTGCAGGGCAAAGCTGGCCGGAAAGCTGTTTTATCACCAAGTTCTGTTACCACACAGCCAGGCCTGGGTTTCACCTTCTCTCTGTGGCTGCTTTTCTGCTCCAAGGGCAGAGCTGAGTCACTGTCAAGGAGGCTGCATGGCCGACAAACCCTACAGTCTTCCCTATCTGCCCCTCTGGCTTATCGGATCCTGCCAGACTCTTTGCAGTAACTGTAGTAAAGCAGACACAGCATCTTATGTGTGTGCATGTGTACATTTGGAGGCGCACGCGTCAGCAGCATTGTGTACATTCACACTGCCACTGCTCTGCCACCATCCCCACCACCCGCCCCCAGAACTCCCCAGACCGAAACTCCGCACTCATTCAATGGTAACTCCCCGTTCTCCCACCCACTCCCTCAGCTCCTGGTAACCACTGTTCTTCTTTCTGCCTCTGCGAATCTGGCATGGCCACTTCCGGGAAATTCCATTCCATTCCTTTTCTTAGAACCCTCAGTAAAAGGCTACCTGGTTTACACTGAAGTCAAGACACACAGATCTATCCTCGGGGCTCCTGGCGCCCCCAGGTGGTCCCTTCCAGCCCCAGGATGCCCTGCCCCCACGTACCACCCACTGCACTCACTTGGGCGTGTGGGCCTCATCCACGCGGTGGCCCAGCTGGAACTCATGGGATTTGCTCCGATGCAGGGCTGTGAACCCCGGGATCAAGTGGATCAGCTTTCGGGAGGAGGGTGGTGGGGTCCCCGGCGGCTTCAGCTTGTTCTTCCTCCTCATGGGTGGCGTGCCAGGTGGGGTCACGGTGGTGACGATATTGGGCGTGCGAGGCGGGGTGCGGACTGCGTGCCTCTGCCGCGGTGATGGGGGCAGGGAACGGTGGCCTGACTCCAGTGGCGGTGGCGGGCACAGGCCTGGGTAGGCGTCCACAGTGAGCCTGTCCACATGGGTGTAGACGGGCGCCCCCGGTGTGGGGCTGGTGTGACAGTAGTGCTGGACACACTTGGATGGGACCCTGGGGCTCTGGGAAAGATGGGTGCGGATCCACGGGGTGGGCTCGGGGGGGCACACGGGATTGTTCTCCTTGCCCGTCTCTGTGGTGGGCCACTGGATGGTCCAGTCTTGCTTGGAAAGGTTTCCTCCTGCATTGGAATAAAGGAATGGAGAGACGATGGGTAATCGGGTGAGTTGTACCTGTGCACCATTATATCAGATGCATGTCATACCATACGCATCTTACACCATATGTGTACCCCATTGAGTGCACGCTGCATTGTATATTCACCATATGCACACTACATAATCCACTCACCCCATCGAAGGCATGTTATATCATATGTACATTAGACTATATGCATCCTTACATCATATGCACATTACATCAAAGATACATTGCATCTCACATCAAAGATACATTGCATCATATGAATATCAAACGCACATTACAGCACACATGTGTTATACTATAAGCACATAATACTATATGCATGTATCACTACATGCACATTACACCCTAAACATGTTACATGACACACATTACATCATATGCATTTTACATCATCTGCACATTATACCACATACACATTACATTATAAGCTTATTTACATGAATTCAGTCACATCCACTTGGCCCCTCAAAAAAAAGAGTGAAATCCCTTCATTAGCCCCCATTCAAAATTCTTGACTTCCACTGGCCTATGTCTGGGAAACCCACAATTCAAATGCCCTGAAAAGCAAAGGAGTGAATCCCCACCTCTGGCACTCCAACAGGTCCCAGTTCCAACATTCTGGAGGTGATTTAAAGGATTTTCCAGGATAATTTTCCCATACGTGGTGATGTTAATACCTAACCCCATTTGGGATTCATAAATTCTGCACAAGCCAAGCTCCCCTTGGTCCCCTGTGACCACTTATTTGGCCACTGATCTACCTTACCATGTGCTCACTCATGCATTCACCCACAAGCATTTGCTCAAAGCTGACCATATGCAAAGCAGCACTCTTGGAAAAGGCACAGCAGGAACCCACAGACGAGGCTCTGGCCTCCTGGACTTGTCTCCTGCCAAAGCAGAGACACAACAGACAAGCAGACAATCGCACTGGGAACAGAAGTCTACACAATGGAGTGATAAGGCCAGTATGGGCTGAACAGACTGTGGTCCAACCAACCATGGAATACAGCTCAGCCATAAGAAGGCATGAGGCAGAACACCCAAGACAACCAGGGTGAATGCCCGGGGAATGAGGCTGAGTAGAAAAGGTGGATACATGAATTTACACAGGGGATAAAATTACATAGAACTAAATACACTGTGGGTACGAGGAAAACTGGGGAAATCGGAGTAAGACCAGGGGATGGCATCAACGTCAAGTGTCTTGTGCTGTTGTACTATTGTTCTGCAAAATGTGACCACTGTGGGAAACTTGATAAAGCTTACCTGGGATCACTCTGTATTACTGTTTTGAAAAGCAGACAGAGAAACACAGAGATCCTCATTCACTGGTTCACCTCCCAGAAGTCCACAACAGCCAGGGCTGAGCCAGGCCAAACCCAGGAGCTGGGAACCCAATCCCGTTCTCCCACATGGGTGGCAGGCAGCACAACACTTGAGCTGTCACCTGCTGCCCCCCAGGGCCCGTATTAGCAGGAAGCTGGACCTGAGAGAGGAGCCAGGACTCAAATCCAGGTACAAACTCCCATATGCGAAGTGGGAGTCCCAAGTGGCATTTTGAGCACTGCACCAAATACCTGCCCTATAACAGTTCTTACAACTGCACACAAATCTTCAATGACCTCAATTAAGAAGTGGATACCATGAAGTAGAGTAGAATCATGCTTACCAGAGTGGTGATTGTGGTGGGGAGGGGGGAAGGAATGCAGAGGGGAGAGTTAACAGGTACCCGGTGCAGCGGAATAGGAGGAATGATGGAATGCTGTGAAACACAGAAGAGTGACTTTGCCTGATGACAATTAATTGTATGTTTCAAAATAACTAGTAGGGAGGATTTTCAATGTTCCCAACACAAAGAAATGACAAACGTTTAGGGATGGAAATGTCACACTGTACCCCATACATATATACAATTGTAATGTATCAATTTAAAAAATTTTAATAAATAAGCAAAAATTGTAAGGAAATGATGGGCCAGGGCAGGCATAAAGGAATCCCAACTTGTAGCAAACCAGCAATAATAATAATCATGACTGTAACAACCATGACAAGACCTAACGCACAGTGCATCTGACAGTGTACAAAGTGCTTTCCGAACACGGACTCACTGCCCCCTTGAATTAAAACAACTCATTTTGTTGTTATATATCCATCATGGAAAAAGCTGAAAACTCAGATAAGGAGAAAGGCAATGTCGTTCTTTTAGCTGAAGCATCATCCTTACTAACTAATGGGCAGTGGTGCCTTCCCAATGGTTTTCTGTGCACTGGTTTGTTTTCCCAAAGATTAATTTATTTATTTGAAAGCCAGAGTTAGAGAGTATGAGAGAGAGAGAGAGAGAGAGAGAGAGAGAGAATATCTTCCATCCACTAGGCACTACCCAAATGGCTGCAACGGCCAGGGCAGGACCAGCTGGAAGCCAGGACCTTCATCTGGGTCTCCCACATGGGTGCAGGGGCTCAAGCACTTGGGCCATCTTCCGCTGTTTCCCAGGCCATTAGCAGGGAGCTGAATCAGAAGTGGAGCAGCCAGAACACAAAGTATCTATGGGATACTGGTGTATCATGTGACAGATGAACCTGCTGCACTACAATGCCAGCTGCCTTTGCCCTGATCTTTAGGGGGGAAAATGCTCTAAGCACTGATTTCATTCTTTGCCTTTTTTATGGTTTATAATGGGACTGTTTTATATCTCCCGTTTAATTTTTTTATCTTAGTACACAAAAGGTGATTTTGACGTCCATTGTGTGGATAAAGAAGCAAATTCAGAGGGCCAGAGTTAGGTGCAGCAGGTAAAGCCACTGCCCGCGAAGCTGGCATCATGTATGAGCACCAGTTTGAGTCCTGGATGCTCAACTTCTTTTTTTTTTTTTTTTTTTTTTTTTTTTTTTTTTTTTTTGACAGGCAGAGTGGACAGTGAGAGAGAGAGACAGAGAGAAAGGTCTTCCTTTGCCGTTGGTTCACCCTCCAATGGCCGCCGCGGCCGGCGCGCTGCGGCCGGCGCACCGCGCTGATCCGATGGCAGGAGCCAGGAGCCAGGTGCTTTTCCTGGTCTCCCATGGGGTGCAGGGCCCAAGCACCTGGGCCATCCTCCACTGCACTCCCTGGCCACAGCAGAGGGCTGGCCTGGAAGAGGGGCAACCGGGACAGAATCCGGCGCCCCGACCGGGACTAGAACCCGGTGTGCCGGCGCCGCTAGGCAGAGGATTAGCCTAGTGAGCCGCGGCGCCGGCCCTGGATGCTCAACTTCTGATCCAGCTCCCTGCTAATGTGCCTGGGAAAGCAGCAGAGGATGGCCCAACTGCTTGGGTCCATGCACCCACGTGGGTGACCCAGAAGAAGTTCCTGGCTCCTGGCTTCAACATGGCCCAGCACCAGCCATTGTGACCCTCTGGACAGTGAACCCGTGGATGGAAGATTTCTCTGTGTCTCTCTCTCTCTCCCTTCTCCCCCACCCCCATCTTGTAATTCTCTCAAAGTAAAGAATTAAATCTTGAAAGAAAGAATGAAACAAGGGGAGGGGAGGGGGAGAGGGGAGGGGAGGGGAGGAAGTAGTTAATTCAGAGATGAAGATGGCCCAAGGTTATCATTAACAAAAGTGATAATTGGCAGCCAGGACTGAAGCCCAGCAGCTTGGCCACCCTCAAAACCAGGACATACAGAGAGCTAGCGTTTGCATTTGCCAAAGACCACGAACCAGCACAGATCAAAACAGGAAGGATGCTGAACCAAGGGTCTCCCTTTTCACTCCTTTCAGAGTTGCGGGAACATTCTACTGAAGCCACCATCACGACGCTATCTACTCTGCAGTATTTATAGTGCACATTACCCAGTGATGGAGGGGCTCAGCTCTGGAGTCGGGTGACGTGAGCTCCAAACCCAGCTCCCCCGCTTCCTGGCTGTGTGAACTGGGGCACTCCTCTAAGCTCCCCGAGACTCAGTTTTCTCTTCTGTGAAATAGGATGGTAATAAGACAGACCTCAGGGACCAGGACGAGGACCAAGTAACTGTCTTAGCAGAGCTCCTGGTATGCAGCAGGTACTCTATAAATGTCAGCAACTCTCACGGTAATTCTCAACACTGTGGTGATACGTCCGCATCTGCTACATAGAGACTGGGTGTGAGCGCTGTGCACGGGCCCCTTTAGTACAGCAGGGAGGCTGAAGAACTCCGAGAGCCGGAGGCAGAGCAGGGCCAAGAGGAGATCAGCTCCTCCTCCCTCCAGCAAGCTCTTCACTGATGCACAAGCCCATGGTCAGATTAGCCTAAGCTGAACATGTTCAAGAAAGTCAATCTATTTATATTAAGCAATCTCAACCACTTGCTGCAACACAAGGCTACAGAGGAAGAAATCCGGGTTGGGAACCACAAGGATCTGGCTCAAATCCTGGTTCTGGGGCCGGCACTGGGCACAGTGGTTAAGATGCAACATGGGGCCGGCGCCACAGCTCAATAGGCTAATCCTCCGCCTAGCGGCGCCGGCACACCGGGTTCTAGTCCCGGTCGGGGCGCCGGATTCTGTCCCGGTTGCCCCTCTTCCAGGCCAGCTCTCTGCTGTGGCCCGGGAAGGCAGTGGAGGATGGCCCAAGTGCTTGGGCCCTGCACCCGCATGGGAGACCAGAAGCACCTGGCTCCTGGCTTCGGATCAGTGTGGTACGCCGACCGCGGCGGCCATTGTAGGGTGAACCAACAGCAAAAAGGAAGACCTTTCTCTCTGTCTCTCTCTCTCACTGTCCACTGTGCCTGTCAAAAAAAAAAAAAAAAAAAAAAAAGATGCAACATGGGACACCTGCATCCTATATCCGTGTGCCTGGGTTCAAATGCTGGCTCTTTTTCTGCTTCCATCTCCCATGTGGGTGGCGGTGATCCAACCACTTGAGCCATCACCTGCTGCCTCCCAGGGTCTCTGCATCAGCTGGAAGCTGAGCCAGAACGCAAACCCAGGGATTCTGATATGGGACATAGACCATCCCAACTGGCATCTTAAACACGGAGCCAGCACTCTCTCTAAGAAGCCATTCTTTAGCCTGAGTGCACTGGTCTTGAAATTCTGAAATCTGAGCTCAGCTAAGACAGCACCAGGCTCATGGTGGATTTTGTATTTACAAAGACACAGCACAGCTCAGTCCAGCTCTCCTCCTGTCTCTTCTCCCAGCCCATCCCGGAACCTCCAAAGTAGATAGCCCATGACCCTGAAGTACACACAGGCCAAGCACATCACCCACCGCCTGACACCCTCAGAAGGGTGAGTGATGCCCCTGCATTTGGAAGATGTGCTTATGAACCAAAGGAAGAATTCCTTCTCATAAAAACGCATCAAACAAGAAAGTAGGCATTTGTATCCTGCACAGGTGACCCTACCCTCTGTGATGTGATGGCTGGGAATAAACCTGTCCCTACCCTAGCTTGTGGTGCCTTTGTTACAGCAGCCCCCAAAACTCACACTGTCCTCAACATGTGCTGAGGACTCACCGAGGAATCATCATATGAATGAGAGCACTTGGAGGGCTTGTGCCCATGTCATTGGTGGTGGATTTAGTGCTCCTCGTACCTGTCCTGTTAGGTAGCTGTTATCAATCCATTTTATCAAACAGCATCCCTAACTAGAAAACCTACAACCTGAAATGCTCCAAAACCCGAAATTTCCTGAGTGCCGACATGAAGTCACAAATGGAAAATTCCATTCTGATCTCCTGTGACAGGTAGCAGTCAATTGCAAGTGCACTAGAAACACTGTGTAAAATTAGCTTCAGCTGATGCAAATCAGGTGTATTAGCAACATAAGTGAATTTTGCATTTAGACTTGGGTCCCAACCCCAAGATACCTCACTGTACATATGCAAATATTCCAAAATCAAAAAATGCCTGACACACACCCCTCCAAAGTGTTACAAAGAAGGGATACTTGATGTGTATTAGGTAAGTCATAGCATTTGACTCAGCCCCCAGAGTTCACCTCATCTGAGCCAGCTCTCACCACACCCCATAAAATACAGTTCCTCCGAGCACACACACACACACACACACACACACACACACACACACACTGCATCAGGTTCAATTAAGTACTGATTTGCCTCCAAGTTTCTCTTCCTTCCTTCAAGTTTTTCCAAGTCTGAGAGAGGAGAGAAAAGCTTCAGTCCCTGCCAAATTCCCTTCCCCAGGAAATTTGCTTCCCCTCCACCCCTACATTTCAAAAACAGAAGTTTGAGGATGAAGAAGCAAAAGAGCCTCATTTCATTATCCAAATTGCCAGCTGCAAAACTGACAGGACTGCGACTTCCCTCTGCCACGGCTTCAGAAGTGTTCCACGGATGGGCGGTATTATATCATCTCTCCCCCTCTCTCTTTTGATCCTCTGTTTAATAAAGTCCCAGGGAAAAAGGTAATTTTTCATTTTAAATAGGGAAGGTGTGGTAGCAAGAGGCCCTGGGGGTTATTAATCGTCACCCTTGGTATCTTGTCATCCGTTTCTGGAAAATCATTTTATTTCAAGTCTTGAGATGGGCGGGGAGAGGGGAATAGGTTTTAAGAAATGAAAGGTCTGAGGATTGATTAAAGGCACTTCAAGGTTTGGGGTTTTCTTTTGACATTCTCTGATAAGGGGCTAGGAGAAATACAAGCGATTCTCGGGGGAAAAAATGATTTTGGAAAGTCTAGGCAAGTGTCTGACTTCTTTGTCCCTTCCCATTAAAACTGTATAAACAGCAAACGTGTGGCTTAGAATTTGTCGGAACTTCTGCGCCAGCTTCAGGACGCATATTTGCTTTAGCCCTTGCAGAGGCAGAGTGGAAGAGAACCAACCATTTTCAGGATCACCACCACTTCTAACATTTGCGAATATTTCAAAGCATTTGTCAGTTGAATCCTCATAACTTTTTGGCAAGATGCAAAACTGTTAGATGCTAGTTGGAAAGATTAGACTGCAGTCAGAGGTAGAATAAAACACAGTTTTCAGGTTAATCCTAATAACTTTAGACATTGGTTAAAAATATTCAACTGGAGTTATGAGTGAAGCAAATAATAATAGCAATTAACAATACATTAACAATAACAGCAATGATTATTACAGGTTGAGGGCCTAGTATCCAAAATGCATGGGAATGGAAATGTTTCTTTCTTTTTTGGATTTTGGAACATCTGGCATACACAATGAGATTTTTTTTAAGATTTCTTTTTTTTTCTTTTAATTTTATTCACAAGGCAGAGTTAAAGAGAGATAGAGACAGAGAGAGATCTTCCATCTGCTAGTTCACTCCCCAAATGGCTGCAATGGCCAGAGCTGGGCTGATCCAAAGCCAGGAGCCAAGAGCCTCCTCCAGGTCCCCCACGTGGGTGCAGGGGCCCAAGGACTTGGGCCATCTTCCACTGCTTTCCAGGCCATTAGCAGAGAGCTGGATGGGAAGCAGAGCAGCTGGGACTCAAACCAGCACCCATATGGGATGCTGGCACTGCAGGCCAGGGGTTTAACCCACTGTGCCACAGTGCCAGCAGCAACAATGAGATTTCTTGGGAATGAGATCCAAGTCTGAACTCGATGCTCTTGTCTCATATACACCCTGTTCACACATTCTGAGTGATTTTATACAACATTTTTAGGGCACCTGAATTTTGGTTTCAACCCATCAGGTGTGGAATTTTACACTTGCAACATCCTGTTTGTGCTCAGGAAGTTTTGAAGTTTGGAGTATTTTGGATTTCAGATTTTTGGATTAGGAATGTTCAACTTGTCTTGCTAATAACAGCATTGCTCGCTGGGCACTTGTGATGTGCCCAATGCAATTCTAAGTATTCAGAAAGCTTCATCTCCAGCTATCTTCACAAGAACCCAAGATGAAAATTCTATTGTCTCCCTGTCAGAATGGGGGAAACAGAGGGTTATGTGAGAGACTGAGATGGCCAAGACACACAGCTAGTAAGTGGTAGTCCAGGGTGTCCAGTCCAGGTCTGCACCCCTGACCATCAAGGCCTTCTCCAGGACCTCCTTCCCCCTCAGGAATGAGATGTCTGATCAAAGCCTTTGAAGGGTTGAGCCACTCAACCCAGGTCAGCACCAGGGACAGCTCCCAACTCTTCAAAAGGCAGCTGCTTAGCCAAGACCTCAGACAGTGGAACCTGAAATCCAGGAAGAATGTTTGAGTTTCTAAATTATAATGCTTGGAGAAAAAAAGGGAACCACATAAGAAAAAATGAAAAACCACTCAATTGCCAATGAAACTCAACACTGGCAAGAATCTCCAAGACCTTATTAAATCAGTTGGCATCCAGCTAAAATCATAGGTCCTTATGGGTATCATTTCCACTCTAGCATGTCCCCAAGTGGAACCAAACACAAAGCTAACCCCTGTCTGTGAGGTCACCTGGGAGGGGGACATTACAGAGGGCAGGGACACAGATGCGATCATGCCTCCCAGTCCTGCTTGCCAAGACATTTGCCATTTTGTTACCAACCAGCAGAACTGGCAGTCACTAACTTTAGGGTAGCTTTTCTGTTCTTACAAAGCTCTTCTTTAAACTGAAACTCATATTAACCATATTAGAGTATGAAACTCAACAGCACTACTGTTAGAGTGTTTTTGCATGACTCCAACCTCTATCAAGCTCCAAAACGTTTCCGTCATGCCACAAAGGAAACCCATGCCCATCCACAGTCATTCCTCAGTCCCCTTCCAGCCCCTGGCAACCACTGACCTGCTTTTCATCTCGATGGACCTGCTTATTCTGCATACTCCCTAGCAATGGAATCCTACAATCCACCTGGTTCCCTCCACTAGGCACAATGCTTCAAGGTCCATCCACACACGCATCAGCCCTTCATTCCTGTTTATAGCTGAATGATACACACAGGGTTCTTTAAAAAAGTTCATGAAAAAATACAATTAAAAGACATGTTCATTTTGGCATTTTGAAATCCATGCATAGCTTTTTCAATAATATGCATTTCAACAAATTTTGGAAGATCCCACCCACATGTGCATGGATTTTAACTAAAAATGTTTGGTCTTAATGTGTAAATTACGCTGCTCTAATAAGTATTTAACACATGAATCAATCCTGGACTACTCATAAGTTAAAGCCACCCTGAAAGATGATACTGTTTGTATAGTCTTTCCCCCTTGATCTGTGGGGAACGTAGCCCAAGGCCCTCAGTAGATGCCTGAAGCCACAGAAGAACAGAATTCTGTCACGAAGCACTTAACACATACTGCGGCTGTAAGGTTTGCAGCGTGAGGTGCGACCACAAAGCTAGCATTTTTTTTTTCCTTCTTGAGGATTTCATGGACAGACTATGCATTCTTACTGTGGTTCTTAGCAACTCCGCATACAGTTTTTTCTTTCCTTATTGAGAACTTTCACCTTTTCAATTAAAGGCAGCACCTGACGGTCTCTTTGGCATATCCAAAATGCCAGCATCACTACTCTTGGGCACTGGGGCCGCTGTTAATTAAAAGAAGGGTTACCTGGACACGAGCGCTGTGATAACTCAATAGCTGATCTGATAACCAAGACAGCTACTAAGTGACGGCCAGGTGGGGAGCTTATGAAGCACCGGATACAGGACAAAGAGATGGTGTGAGACCTCACGCTACTCAGAATGGCATGGAATTGAAAGATCATAGCTTATTCTGAAATCGTCCATTTAATAATTTTGACCTGAGTCACTGAAGTCACGGCATGCGAGAGTGTAGATAATGGACTACTGCCATGCCACCTGTCTGGAATTCAGGCCACAAATTAGAAGGCTAGGTCCTGCCAGGCCCCAACTCCCATGTGCGCCCTGGGCTGCCCTCAATAGAAAAGATCTTGAGAAATGAAGGCCAGGTGACCAGAGGAACAGGACACACAGGAAGATGTCCTTATTGAGACCCCGCCTCCCCTGACTCTACACCCTCCGAGACACAGCTCCCTGGCCCCCACAGAAGGCTGGGCTGCCCACAGGGAGGAGGAGGCGATATGCTGGGGAGGTCCCTCCAGCACAGGCCACTCCACAGACGCTGCAGAACAAAGTGCACACCTGGAGAGGCCACATGAGGGAAGTGTGATCTCTGAGCCTTCCCCCGCCCCTGATTCCAGAACTCTCAGTGGCTCTCTCACGCTGCCCTCCTTGAGTGACAGGTAGAATATTGGTTTTATAATCTCCTGTGTTGGCAAATTCAAGAGAGCTGAGAGCAGCAGCGGACGACTTCGTGAGCTGCAAAGCACCCATTTTTATCTCCAGACAACTGACCTGGGGAGCAGCTTTTCCAAATCCCTTTGTCTTTCCCTTCGTGTGTAGACTCAGTGGGGCCCACATCTGCTCTGATTTCCCTCTCCATGGACAGGGCTTGTCAAGTTTTCATAGCCCGGAGAGCCAGGCAGCAAATTTGTTCAGCTTATTCCTGTGGTCTGAACCCAGAGGAGAGAGACAGTATGGGTCCTTCCAGGAGCAAGGTGTCGAATAAGCAATATCATCCTTCTTACCCCCTCTTCGTGCAGGCCGACCTCCCATGGGCAATGGGGGCTTTCCCAAGGTATCTCGATGTCCTACCTGATGACGTGACACCCTGCCGAGGGACACAGAACCCAGCAGGCTCTGCATTAGTTACATGCTCTGATCCCAGATCCCCCACTTATTAGCTATGTGGCCCAGGGTCAATTGCTTCACCTCCCTGAACTTCAGTTTGTCCAACTCATAAGGGAATAACAAAAGTGTCCATTTTTAAAGTTGCTTAGAGAATTAATGGGAAGGAAGGACCGAGCAGCCAGCCTGCAGCTGTCACCGATTTGCTGCTGGTGGTTAGTAGCAATTCTGTCCCCTTCCCCTGGGAGAACTTACACCTGCATCTTTTGGTTAGACACCTACTTACATACCAAGCACTCCAATTTGAAAACTGACAGCTTCCCCATTCAGCAGGGCTCACATTCACCCCTGGATTATGAAGGTTTAGCATGAAAAACAGTTACACAGTCCACCAATCATTTTATAAGGACTACACGTTGAAATGGTCATATGTTAGAATGGGTTGTAAAATCTGTTGTAAAGACTAATGTCGTTCCTCCAAAGGTTAAACACAGAATTGCCATGTGATCCAGCAATTCTATTCCATATAAGGCCCATGAAATCTTGTGGTCTGGCACAGCCAAGGCAACCACAGGTGGGACTTGAAATTCAATAAATCTATAGCACACTTTTTTTTTTTGACAGGCAGAGTAGACAGTGAAAGAGAGAGAGAGAGAGAGAGAGAGAGAGAGAGAAAGAAAGGTCTTCCTTTTCCATTGGTTCACCCCCCAATGGCCGCTGCAGCCGGCGCACCGCGCTGATCCGAAGCCAGGAGCCAGGTGCTTCTCCTGGTCTCCCATGCTGGTGCAGGGCCCAAGCACTTGGGCCATCCTCCACTGCACTCCCGGGCCACAGCAGAGAGCTGGCCTGGAAGAGGGGCATCCGGAACAGAATCCGGCGCCCTGACCGGGACTAGAACCCAGGGTGCTAGTGCCACAGGCAGAGGATTAGCCTATTGAGCCACAGAGCTGGCCAGCACACTAATTTTTAAGTTGACAATGTTGTATGGCCTGCAAATGATGTTCTAAACATCCAAATGACCCTTGCAAAAAAAAAAAAAATGTTCCCCACCTCAGGGACCAAAAAGAAGTGGCAAGCAGGGACTCAAGCAGCGACTTGTGTCCAACATTCACAGCAGCGCAAAGACGGAAACAGTCCAAGTCCTTCAACATCTGGATGGCCACAACATGTGGTTTAGCCTACAACGGACTATTACTCAAACTGGAAAACGGCGGAAGTTCAGATACATGCTACAGCAGGGATGAACCTCGAAAAATGTGTGCTAGATGAAATAAGCCAGAGAAGAATCAATATTGTATATTTCCCCTTCCATAAGGCACGTGGAACAGGCAAACTGATGAAAACAAAAGGTAAACTGGTAGTCACCAGGGACCCTCACTGGTTAGTGTTTCTGGTTGGTATGGGAGGAGATGAATATGGTGATGATTACACAACATCCTGTATGTAATGCCAATGAAGAGTACATTTAAAAACAATTAATTATAGGGTCAGAGCTGTGGCATAAGTGGGTAAAGCCGCTGCCTGCAGTGCCGCCATCCCATATGGGTGTCGGTTCGAGTCGCGGCTCTTCCACTTCCAACGCAGCTCTCTGCTATGGCCTGGGAAAGCAGTAGAAGATGGCCCAAGTCCTTGGGCAACTGCACCCACATGGAAGACCTGAGGGAAGCTCCTGGCTCCTGGCTTCGGATCAGCACAGCTCCAGCCATTGCGGCCATCTAGGAAGTGAACCAACGGATGGAAGACTTCTCCCTCCCTCCCTCCCTCCCTCCCTCCCTCCCTCTCTCTCTCTGCCTCTGCAACTCTGCCTTTCAAATAAACAAATAAATCTTTAAAAAAAAAGCAGTTAACCATGGTAAATTTTATGTCTATATATACATAATATATAAACGCAATGAAAAATAAAAATATCCTTTTTTAATGTGGTCATTAGAAAGGTGAAAATTGTATACATGGTTCACATGATCTTTCTCTTAGAAAAAATAGCATATTTCCAAAAGTTCATGGCAGGAGTAGGCATTTGGCCTAGTAGCTAAGACACCATTTGGGATCCCTACAGCCCATACTGGAGTGCCTGGGTTGGAGCCCTGGCTGCATGCGCAATGCCAGTTTTCCTGCTAATACATGACCTGGGAGGCAGCAGGTGATGGCTGAAGGGTTTGGGCGGCTGGTTCACATGGGAGAGACCTGGATTAAGTTCCTGGCTCCTGGCTTCCACCTTTGCCCAGCCCCAGCCACTGTGGGTGTTCAGGAATAGGTGAATGTGAGCTCTCTCTGTCTCTCTATCTTTCTATCTCTCTGTCTCTCAAGTAAATAAGAAAAATTCATAGAAAATGGAACTAAAAGACAAGCTTATTTTTGTGCAAAATATTGGGAAATGCAAGCATAATTTTTTTCCATAATATGTGTTTGTATTATGAACTTTTTAAAGAGCCCTCATATGCATGGATTTCAAAAATTTTTGTCCCAAAATAAACGTATATTTTCATTCAACTTTCCACAAACTTTTTGAAGTACTTTACATAATGTCAAGTGCAGATTAGGAAGAGAGGCAGTAAGCCAAGAATCACACCTTAACTGGTCAGTGCACTGGTTAGTTACAAGGTCACCAGGAGCTGCAGGCGCAAGAGGCTTCCTGGAGGAGCTGGGGTCTGCAGGATGAGGAGTTAGAGGGGAAAACAGAAGCAAATGTCCCACCCAGAGCCAGCATGTCCACAGATGTGACCCATGGGAAGAAACACAGGGATGGGGAGGAAGAGTACAGATGATGGACAGCAGGTATGCAGAGGAGAGGAACACTGCAGGCCAAGGTGGGAGTCAGAGATTTACCAGTGGACAGGGCTACCTGGAAGCTCTTGGCACTGGTGACCACGCCCACGGCATGGGCTGGCCTGGCCACGGCTTCAACTAGACCTTGAACTCCCACAGGTCACAGACTGTGTTCTGGGTCCTCCCATCTCCTCACGCCATCTGAGCCCCCAGCACAAAGCTGCTTTAAATAAATCTTTTTCTGAGCTTGACCTAGAGAAGACAAACTCAAGTGGGTGCCACCAGCTACTGTCCCTTCCCTGGCACCCCGACCACTGGAGCCCAAGACCACGCTGACGATGCTTCCAAAGGTTATTTCTCAAAGAAGGGGCTGCTGTGCCCAGAGACAAAGAATAGATGCAAAATTCAAAATATCCCTCCAGGTCCAAACAAGAACTAAACCTTTTAAACTGATAAAAATCATAGACTGAGGTGGAATTAAGCGTGTCCAGATATCTAGCAATACAGATGCAACCCTAGCTACTCATGCTAAAGGGCAATTTGATACTGGGGAGATAAGGCCCCAGAATTGGGTAGTTCCACTGATGCAAAGATTTGAATGAGTCCCCCAAAAGCTCTTGAGCTGGAAACTTAATCATCGGACCCATATGTTGACAATATTTGAAGGTAGAGCCTGGGGCAGGTTATTAGGGTTAGATGAGGTCATAAGGGTGGGGCACTGGTGGCCTTATAAGAAGAAGGGAGACCATGATAACGGCCCTGCCCTGTCTCATCACGGGATGACCTCCACCGCACTACATGCAGCAAGAAGACCCTCCCAGGAAACACAGCGGGAGTCAGTGCCTTGCTCGTGGACATCCCAGCCCTCCGAACTGCAACCCGAAAGCCATGGCAACAGCTGTCCATTCTGCAAATCTTTACTGAGCACTTAATACAGAGCAAGGGCATGCAAGAGGCTAGAAGCCTTGGGGAGTGTTGGGTTGATGGTATCTGGGCCATATCTCCTGTCTTGAAGATAGAATAATGCCTTTCCATATTGCAGTAGGAACTGCTGGATGCCTTACAATGAAGGCCTGGATTCAGCTCTAGGCTCTGGGATTCAGTCTGGACCAGCCCCAGCTATTGAGGGAATTTACAAGGTGAGCCAATAGAAACAAATATATATATATATGAGAGAATCCTCTCCTCTTCCACCTCCCCCTTTCCTCCTCCTTCCCTTCCTTCTTGCCTTCTTTAATTTTTTTAAAGATTTATTTCTTCATTTGAAAGTCAGAGTTACATGGAGAGAAGAGGGGGAGGGTCTTCCATCTTCCCCAATTGGCCGCAATGGCCAGAGCTGTGCTGATCCAAAGCCAGGAGCCAGGAACTTCTTCCGGGTCTCTCATGTGGGGGGAGGGGCCCAAGGACTTGGGCCATCTTCTACTGCTTTCCCAGGGTATACTAGAGAGCTGGATCGGAATTGGAGCAGCCAGGACTGGAACCAGCATCCATACAAGATGCCGGTACTGCAGGCGGCAGCTTTACCCACTACACCACAGCGCCAGCACCCCCTTCTTGCCTTCTTCTTCCTTCCTTCCACACTCAGTACAAGCATCATTCATACCACAAGGTAATGCCAGTGTTCCCAAGCCAATTAATAAGCACTGGGAAGCAATTAATGACCCGTGAAGTCAGATAAATGGTACCCTTTCAGACACCGGCTCCAAATGATATAGATAGATAACTATAAACATAAACAAGTAACTAAATTTTACTGGGTGCCAAGCACTATCCTAAATTCTGTACTTCTATTACCTAACTCAACACTTACGTGGCACTCCAAGGGAGAGACTAATATTTTTCCTATTTTGTAGCTGAAGAGTAAGTAGGATGTAGCCCTAAGCCCAATTCCTTGCTGGAAGAGGGGAGATAAGGCACCCAAGTAAACAGCTTCAGGTAGGTGGGTTAAGCAAGACGCCAAGCAGCAGGGCCCAACAGACAACGTCACAAGATCTAACATTCAAGCCACTGGTGTCCCTGAAGGAAAACAGAAAGGAACTGGTTCAGAAAAAGATACTTAAATATATGATGGCTGAAATTTTCCCAAAATTGGTGAAACACATAGTTTTACAGAATCAAAACTCTCAGTGAACACCAGACAGAATAAACTCAAGGAAAATCATGTTTTGACATATCATAAACAAACATAAATCAAAGATTAAAAATGTCTCAAGGGGCAGGTGTTTGGCCTAGTGGTTAAGATGCTGCTTGGGACACCTGCAGCTCACATCAGAATACCTGGGTTGATTCCCAGCTCTGACTCCTGGTGGGGACCCTGGGAGGCAGCAAAGGGTGGCTTAAGTGGCTGGGTCCCTGCCACCCATGTGGAAGACCTGGGTAAGTTTCCAGCTCCTGGCTTAAGCCTTGTCCAGCCTGAGCTGTTGCAGGCATTTGGGTAGTGAACCAGTGGCTAAGAGCTCTCTCTCCCTCTCTCTTCTTCTCACATAAATAAAACAGAATATTCAATTTAAATGATTCTTTAAAGCAGCCATTAAAAATAATAAGGATGCATTACAAATGAAAGGACAGTAATTTGAGTGATGGCCAATTTCTCATCAGAAATACCAAAGCCTGGGGCTGGTGCTGTGATGCAGTGGGTTAAGCTGCCTGCACTGCCAGCATCCCATATGGGTGCCAGTTCCAGTCTCAGCGGCTCCTCTTCTGATTCTGTTCCCTGCTAATGCACCTGGGAAAGCAGCAGCAGATGTCCCAAATGCCTGAGTTCCTGCACCCACACGGGAGACCCAGATGAAGCTCCTGGATCCTGGCCCAGCCCTGGCTGTTGCGGCTATTTGGGCAGTGAACCAGTGGATGGAAGATCTGTCTCTCCCTCTCTCTCTGTAACTTTGCCTTTCAAATAAATAAACAAAATTGTTTTAAAAAGAAAAGAGCCTTCAAGCCAAAAGTTAGCAGAGCAATATCTTCATAGACATTCTCAAATAAGGAAATCAGAGAATCTACAAGAAAAGCTAAAGGAAATTGTTCAGGTTGAAGAGAAACAAAATGAGAGGAAAACACAGAACTTCTGAATGAAGGAAAAGAAAGGGAAATGGTGAAAATCCAGAAAACAGCTACTGACGAGGTTCTTCTCTTTGGCTCTGTAAAATATGTTAAGACCGGTGGAGGCAAAACAATCAGCATGGGAGAGGGACCACTCCAGTGTGTGCTGGAGCACGGCCCGTGATGACCGGCACAGAACAGCAGGACACTGAGGACTCAGACTGAAGCAGCTTCTCCGTCAGCGCTCTCTCTCCTATGTCTGATAGTCACAAAAGGCTTGCTTCTCCACAGGGCGAGGACTTTCCAGCCACTCAAAGTCTCCCGGCACATGGTTGAACATAACCACAACACGATGCCCAGTATGCAGACCCAGCACCACCTCTGGGTGCCGAGAGACAAATGATCGAGAGGAAGAAACAAGAGAAACAGGTGGGGACCGTGCACGTCCTGCTCTCAGCTCGAACATCAAGCATCCTTCCCCGACCGCCGTGTCTGAGTGCGGCTCCCACCCCATTATTCTCCGTCGCTGCCTCTTCGCTCAGCACCAGGCCGAGCCTTGCAGTGATTTCCCTAACTTGAAGCTGGACGGCTTCACCCACCTCATTCTGACCTCTGGTTCCCACTCCATAAAGTGGCAGGTGGAGAGAGACAGCCCAGGAGGAGTGGGACGCTTAGTGCAGAGGATGCAGGGTGCAAAGTCCTCTCCTGTGACCAGCGGGGACCCAGGTGCATGGTCCGAAGAGGCTCTTGCTCGGACCTCCCGGATTCTAATTCAGTCATATGCTCACCTTCCCCAGACACACCGAGAGGTGCATCCACCCACGCTGTCTCCTCTACCTCGCAGGGCCGCTACCATGCTTCCCTTCATACAGATGACAAAACTGAAACTCGCAGAGGAGACAGGGGCTGGCCAAGGTCACGCAGTAGGAAGAGGCAGGGCTGGGCGTTTGAACCAGACCATTCAAGGCCAGGTTTGGACTTTTTCTGCTCCCTGACCATCTGCCTCTTTCCTCCCCTCCACGCACTGTCCCTCACAAGGGTCAAAGCCAACTTCCTGGGGAACCCCTCTCCTCTGTGCCTGATTTCTCCACAATTAGTTCTGCTCAGTTCCACAGGAGCTACTGGCTGTCGGGTACCTAGAGACCCAGCAGGGAACAAGACAAGGTCCCCTGTCACGGAGTGTGCAGAGCACTGTCCACGCGCAGCATCCAACGTGGGTCAGAGGGGTTTCTGGGAGGAGAAGCTTTTGCTGCGTCGTAGGGGGATGGAGGGATGGGGAAAGGTGAATGGAGGGAGACAGTCCTCCAAGACAGGGCCTGGGCTCACTGTTTGGGCCCGCCGCCCCAGGACCTCACGGTTTCCCAATCCCACATCCTGCAGCTGCCCTCGAGGGAACGCTTTCCTGCCTACCCCACAGCAAGGCCCCCAGCGCTGCTCCTGCACGCACCCCCGAATCCTCCCGCTCTGTCCATCGCCACTGCCAATGCCCTTCCAAGGCACCTCCTCTCGCTCCTGTACAACTGCAGCTGCCAAAAACCTCAACAGCTCCCCAAGACCCAGACCCCAAGTCCTTCCTGCTGCTCCACGTCAGAGCACGGCCTGCATCTCTCCCTCCTCCCTCCTCCCTCCTCCACTCCTCTTCACCCGCCGCCCTGGCCTTCCTCTTTTCCTCCAAACACTCCAACCCACCCTAGGGCTTTGCATGTGCTGCCCCCTATTTGGAAAGCTCCGCCCCTAGGCCCTTGAAAAGCTGGCTCCTTTTTGGGGAGCCTCTGCTGACCCCCCATTACTCCTGATTATATCAAAATGGTATTATCTTCACAGCACTGAGTCATTCTCTGCCATCTTCCAAGTTGCTCCTTTATGGTCTGCCTGCACTAACTGGAACGGACGGCCCACAAGAACAGGAAGTTCCGCAATCTTCTTTCCTGTTCTCCTACCCAGTGCCCAACAGGGCACATAGTAGCCCCTCCAATGCTCACTGAGCGAGGGATGGGTAAGAGCCCCACCCGGCTCAGCGGGGTCCCGAGCACAGACTGAAGGATGAGCTGAAGGATTTCCAGCCAAGGACGTCCATAATCAGGGGTGCTTTCTGCACAGATCACTGCGACTGACTGCTGCAGGAGACGGGAGGGACAGGGTGGGGCGGCGTGACAGCAGGAAGGTCTCTCTGGAGACTGGCGTGGACATCCTGCAGAGAGACAAGGGCGGCCAGGCTAGCCGTGGACAGGGGGAGCAGAGACCAACACCCACTCGAGGGACATCTGTGCAGAACACGGTAATGGACGAGATGTGGAGGGGACCGGAGACAGGAGGCTTCAAAGACGCACACCCCACTGCAGAGCCCAGATCTGCACACAGTGCTGCAGAGGATGCCAACTTTTATTGTGCTAAATCTAGCTAGCACCCTGGTTATTTAAGAGCCAGAAACTTCATTTCCACCTCCCCCATCCACACATCACTCCCAAAAGACAAGGGGCACAGCATTTTATAAATACACGGAGCAGACCAAAGGCGAAGGACCTGCACCCTCTCAATGAGATGTGAGGATGAACAGTGACTGAGACCTGTGGCTCTGGGAGCCAGGGTGTAGCTTAGCAGTTAGGATACCTGAGCCCTACATCTGAGTGCCTGAGTGAGTCCCGGCCCAGGTACCTGATTCCACTTTCCTGCTAATTCACACCCTGAGAGGCAGCAGTGATGGCTCAAGTACTTGGGTCTCTGGATTTCACTCCTGGCTTCTGGCTCCAGCTCTAGCCCAGCCCCAGTCATCGTGGGCATTTGAGGAGTGAACCAGCAGATAAAAACTCTTCCCCTCCCTCCCTTCCTCCCTTTCAACTTCCTCTCCAATTAATTTTTTTTTTTTTTTTTGACACGCAGAGTTAGACAGTGAGAGAGACAGACAGAGAGAAAGGTCTTCCTTTCCATTAGTTCGCCCTCCTGATGGCCACTATGGCTGGTGCACTGTGCTGATCCGAAGGCAGGAGCCAGGTGCTTCTCCTGGTCTCCCATGGGGTGCAGGGCCCAAGCACTTGGGCCATCCTCCACTGCACTCCCGGGCCACAGCAGAGAGCTGGCCTGGAAGAGGAGCAACCGGGACAGAATCTGGCGCCCCAACCGGGACTAGAACCTGGGGTGCCGGTGCCACAGGCGGAGGATTAGCCTAGTGAGCCGCGGTACTGGCCTCCAATTAATTTCTATAATGGAGAAGAATTGAAGCTCTGGAGTCAGACAGGTGCCAGAGTGACCTCATCCATCAAGCAGACATGGGAGGTTCCACCTCCGAGGAGTCTTGCCAGGGTCACATGGGCTCCTACATAGAACAGTCAGTGCTGTGCCAGGCACAGAGTAAGCCCTCAACCCAAGGAGCTATTATTAGGAATCCCTATGCCTTAATTCAAGTCAGCAGCCTCTCCTGAGCCCTCAGCCCTCAGCCCCTGCCCCCAAGCTTGTGCCGGGGCTGACTCACCCCAGTCCCTTTCCAGGTCCCCACCGCTGGCTGGCTGGCTGCAGAGCTGGGGTACGTCACAATGTGATTGATGCACCCAGTCATAAAAATAACCAGCTATTTTGATGTGGGGTGCGTCAGCCCTAAAAATAACCAGTGCCTTAGAAGCAAAGGCGCCAAGGCAAATGCTGGGTTGTATCAGGCACACACATGCACACTCACACATATCCACACATGCGCACACACACACCCACATATGCACACACACCAATAAACTCATATGTGCACACATTTACACACTCACATGTGTGCATGTGCACACACATGCACATACTCACAAATATACATACTCATACATGCACACAAATACATCTACCCACAAATCATATGCATTGCCACACATGCACAGTCACACATGTACAGTCATATGTTCTTTCATATTCACAAAGCATTCACACATATGCACAAAGACATATAATTACATGCAGACACACATGAATATACTCACACATGCACATACTCTCATACACACAACCACTCACACATGCACTGACACATGAACACACACTCACAGGACACACACACACATGCTCACACTCACACATGCACACACACAGTGGTCACTTTGAATAGGATGGGGGAAACACACCCACTTTAACCAATGGGGAGAAAAGCCTTTGTCCCTCTTGTTACTCTCATAGCAAGTCAATGATGGTGACATTTCCCTGGAGGGCTCTGGCCACAGGCAGCCCAGAAGGGAACAGAGTGAGGCGTTCTAACCACAGAATCAGAGCCCGCCAGGGGCTATTAGTGTTCTCCAAGCTACGGTGACTTCCAGCCCCACTGTCTTCCCCATACTCCATCTGCCACAAGAGTTGCCCTACACCTAAGCTGGACTCCTGAGAAGTGCCCCAGACGCACCACCCCGACCTGCATCACAAAGCACACGATGCACCATCCTCCAGCTTGTTGCAAATGGGCCTGGGCTATTCAAGGTGTTTGCTTCTCCCCTGCACTTGGGGTGGGATGTGGGCTCCAGATTTGGAACACCCTGATGCTGGCTACACGATGAATGTAGCCCAGCTTCTCAGTGGAGTCACCTCCCAGGTGATGACACCCTTGCAGATACCCACCAGGCTGCAAACAAGGCCGCCTTTGCACACGGAGCCCAGGATGCCAAGTAGAGCACGCTGGCATGCCGGGAAATCATGCAGGTTCAGAGGAGTAGCTCCGGATCTCCAACAGATAGACAATATGCTGGGGCGGGGAACCCTTGCACATGCCCCTGGCTCCCAGAGACTAACTTGTGCCTCCAGGGTGCAGGGAAGGGGTCACACAGCTGGCAGAAAAACAGGGGGCTGGGAGGGAGCTGAGGTGGGAATCCAAAGCCCACCTTCAAATATTAGCTTTGCCTCTTCCCACTTGGTAATTGCATTGGTAAACAAGGCATGGTGCAAGCCTCAGTCTCCTGTTCTGTAAACTGGGAAAACTGATGCCTACCTAATAAGGTCCTGGCGAGGGCAAAGTAAGATGACACAAGGAATTCACATGCTTGTCTACAGCCAAACAAGCAAACCAACAAAAACAGGAAATGGCACGCCAGCCTAAAGGAAAGACAGACAGGCTGGTGTCATCATCATCACTTAGATAAACCATGAAAAGGGGCCAGCATTTGGTGCATCAGATAGGACATCGCTTGGGATGTCCCTGGGTTCAAGTCCTGGCTCCACTTCCAATTCCAGCTTCCTGCTACTGCACATGCTGGAAGGCAGCAGATGGTGGCTCGAACACATGGGTCCCTGCCACCCAAAGTGGGAGACCTGGACTGAGTTCTGGGGACCTGTTGGCATTTGGAGAGTAAACCAACAGATGTAAGATTTTTCTCTCTCCCTCCCTCCCTTCCTTCCTCCCTCCCCCTTTGTAGCTCTGCCTTTGAAATAAACAAATCTTTAAAAATGGCAAATTGTAGACTATATGAATTTCACCTCAATTTTAAAAGCCAGAATTCTGACATAGGGCTCAGGGCCTTGTAGGGAAAGCATGAGGGCCCTAACCCAGCACCTCTAACTGAACCCCAAATTTGTCCTCTGTCCTTTGGAGCCCCAAGATGGGACCTTCTCGCAGCCTATCTCTGAAGGCTGCACTTGGGCTAAGCTTCCCGTCCCAAAGTGGGGACAGTGAGGAGGATGCGGTTCTGCCTGCCAGGGCCACCCAGATTCTCCCGTCCACACTTCTGCCCAGCAGGGCCCCCTCCAGCTGCAGGCAGATGAAGCCCCAAGGGGAGACTCAAAGAAGTTCCTAAGGAAGAAGAGGACCAGGAAGGAAAAGGAAAGGGGGCTTAAAAACTCAGAGGTATTTAAGCCAAGCGATTGAAAACAGCACTCCAGAGCATCTCTACATGGCCGTGTTCATGGCACCACAACGTCCAGAAGGTAGAAACAACCCAAGTGCCCATCAACAGACTCACAAATAACAAAATGTGGTCTACCTACACCGTGGAATACTGTTCAGCTGCGAAAAGGCACAAAGTCCCGACGCACGCTACACCAACAACGAACCTTGAAAACATGATGCTGAGAGAAGCCAGACATCAAAGGCCCCATGTGTGTGACCCCACCTAGAGGAAACAGAGAGAATACCCACGCTCCTAGAGAGAGGAAGTAGAGCCGTGGTCACAAGGGGCTGGGAGGAGTGGCTGCTTCATGGACACAGGGTTTCCATCTGGGGTCATGAACAAGTTTCGGAGACAGCAGACCTGGTGATGTTGACACTGAGCTGCACACTAGACAATGGGCAAAATGGCAATTTCTCTGTTGTATAAACTTCGCAGAAGATGGGGTTCAGGACCCCCCCCCAGGGATTCCAAAATCTACATGTGCAAGTCCTTTATATAAAATGGATAAAATGGCATCACATGTGCATGTTAGCTACACACATTCTGTATGATGGAAATCATCTCTAGGCTCCTTAAAATACCAAACACACTGTAAATGCTATGTAAACAGCCGTTATACTCTATCATGTAGGGAATGGTGACAAGCAAAAAAGTGCATACGCTCAGTACAGATGCAATTTTTGTTAAATATTTTCTATTGGAGCCGGTGCTGTGGCATAGCTGACTTCCCATATGGGTGCCAGCATCCCATATGGGTGCTGGTTTGAGTCCCAGCTGCTCCAATTCGATCCAGCTCTCTGCTATAGCCTGAGAAAGCAATAGAAGATGGTCCAGCTGGGCCCCTGCACCAGCATGGGAAACCTGGAAGAAGCTCCAGGCTCCTGGCTCTGGATCAGCCCAGCTCTGCTTGTTGCAGCCATTTGAGGAGTGAACCAGCAGATGGAAGATTTCTCTCTCTCCTCTCTCTCTCTCTGCCTCTTTGTAACTCTCTCTCTCTCTCTGCCTCTGCCTCTGCCTCTCTGTAACTCTGCCTGTCAAATAAATAAATAAGTCTTTTAAAAATGTTACAGAATAATTCACTAATTATTCATGTACTTTGTCATCCACATATTGCAAAAAAAAAAAAAATCTGAGCATCAGTTGGTTGAGTCTGCAAATGTAGGGACCAGCTTGCTGTGATGACCAAGCACACTGTCTCTCATCGCCGGCTGGGCAGGTTCTGGGAGAGAACTTGGGGTAGAAGAGGGGTCAGTTCCCATTGCAGCCTCTTCACCTACTATTCTGCTCCCCAAAGCCTGAACACCCCCAAGTCCCAGAGGCCTGGGTGCTTGTTCCCTGGAGAAAAGGAACCTTGGGGTACTGGGGAGGCAGAGCCCACTGATCCCTCTGGGGAGAAAAGCAGGCTCCAACAGGACAGGAAGGGGGTGGGGAGGCCTAGGAATGCAGGAAGCCCCCATGGCCCCAGGGTAGAGGATGCTTTCAGGATCAGGTTTCTCCTCCCTGTGGACACTTGCCCCCAAGGAAAGGGTGACCAAGAAGGTTCTAGAAAGCATGTGGAATGTGTTTGCCAAAAGGGCAGCTCCCTAACCATGGAACCACGGAGCAATGGGCATGTGGGGTGAGCTTCCAACTGCTTCTGGAACAAATGACGAGGAGCAGTGACTTCAGAAAACGCATCTATGACCTTGCAGTCCTGGAGGTCCCAGGTCCACACTGAGGCTTCCCGGGCCAAAAGCCAAGCTATCAACAGAGCACCTCTCCTTCTAGAAGCTGCAGGGAAGAATCTACCTCCCTGTCTCTTCCAGCTGCCAGAGGCCGCCTGCATACCTCGGCTCCTGGTCCCTTCCTCCATCTCCCAAGCCAGTGGTGAGTAGCTTCCAACCACTCTCTTTCAGACTTTACCTCTCTGCCTTTCTCGTTCCCTTATAAGAACCCATGTGAGCGGCTGGCACTGTGGCACAGCAGGTTAAGCTGCCTCTTGCAGCACCGGTATCCCATGTGGGAGCACCAGTTCAAGTCCTGGCTACTCCACTATGATCCAGCTCCCTAAAATGGGCCTGGGAAAGCAGCATGGGATGGCACAAGTGTTGGGACCCTGCACCCACGCGGAAGATCCGGATGTAGCTCCAATTTCCTGGCTTCGGCCTGGACTGGCCCTGACCATTGCAACCATTTGGGGAGTAAACCAGCCAGTAGAAGGTCTCTTTGTCTCTCCTCTCTTTCTGTAACTCTGCCTTTCAAATAAATCTTTAAAAGAGAGAGAGAGAGAGGGAGCCCACGTGGGGGTGAGTGTTTGGCACAGTGGTTAAGACGCTGCTTGGGAACCCACATTCCATATCCGAGTGCCTGGTTTGAGTCCCCACTCCACTCCGGACACCAGCTCCCTGCTAATGTGGTGGGGATGGCTCAAACAGCTGGGCCCCTGCCTCCCACGTAGAAGACCTGGATTGAGTTCCAGGCTCCTGACTTCAGCCTGCAGAAGCTCTGGCTACTGCAGGCATGTGGGACGGGGGTAAGGAGGACAGCAGGAATGGCCTGATGTCAGCTCAACAGGGAAAGAGCAGGTGGGGATGGGGTCACTCGGGGGCCACCCTTTCTCTTCCCACCCCCCACTCTTCACCACACACTCTGCAGGAGGCCTCCAGCGCCACTGGGAAGTCTTTGCCCAACTGCCTGCCCAAGCTCCCAGCTCGGGAGGGAGTGACACATCGACTCCCAGCCCGGCTCTGACACGGGGCATCAGTCTTCATCGCCAAGTGACAAACAGCTCTTCACGCCCCCGACCTGGGAGTAATGTGATTTTTTAGGCAGGCTTCTCGACCGGGTCTCAGAGCCACTACTGCCTGATATTAGCATTCTGAGGTCGGATTGATAAATTGCCCAGGCATTGTCATTACTGGATGTTTACCTGATCTATTTGATGAATATTAATTCACAAAAAAAAAACATTTCCATTCCTGAAGCAATTCCGGGTACCGTGACGCCTTTGCCACCCCACCCCCGCTCCTCCCAGGAACCGCTGAAGCACCAGAGTTAAGTAATAACGAGGTGCTGTCAGTGTGATTTATTGGGCATGAAAACAAAGAGAGAGGACTTGAGTCTCTCCTTCTCTACGTGGGACGTGCGGAGGAAGGCGGGGTCCCTTTCCAGGTGCACTTTGCAGGACAGAGAGAAGAGCGAGTGGACAACGCGTGCTGACCTGCAGCCGAGGGTCCGGGCCAGCTCCTGTGTCCCCTGCCCCACGCTCAGGAGCTGCCACAGAGGAGTTCACACGTGCTGAGCACTGGCTGCAACGCAGGATCTCAGCACAGGCATTTCATCCTTACTACAAATTTGAGACTGGGCCTATTTTATATACGGATGCACTGAGAGAGGTGGACCAGACTGGTCCAGGGTCCCCTGGCTAAAACAGGGCAGAACTGCAGCTGGGAACAACACTGGACTCCCAGAGTCAGTTGTCGTCTCACTATGCCAGGAGTGGGCCAGCTGCAGCCTGGTGTCTGCTGTTGCTGTAGCCTTGCTTGTACTGGCACACAGCCACACCCACTCCTCCGTGCCTTTGATTTCACACTATAGTGGGTGGAGACAAGCTGCTGTGGCAAAGGCCACATGGCCCTCAAAACCTCAGACACTTACTACCAGGCCTTTTAGGAGGAACGTTCGCCCACCACTACCACTGTACCACTTGCAGCTGAGCACTGTCCACTTGGAGACCTCAAGTGTGTAGTAAACAAGAGCCAAAGCTATGAGCATCGTTATTACAAAGGGGACTTCAAACAGCTCATGGAAAATGGAGGCAAAAATTAAATTATTTTGTTGCAAAAAATTTGAAATCCATGCATAGCTTTCTTAAGAGATTTACTGATTTATTTGAAATGTAGGGTAACAGAGAGCGGGAGGGGGAGAGAGAAACAGAGAGAGAGAGATCTTCTATCCACTGGTCAAGCCTTAAATGGCTGCAATAGCCAGGCTGAAACCAGGAGCCAAGAACTCCATCCAGGTCTCCCATGTAGATAGCAAGGGCCCAAACATTTGGGCCATCTTCCACTGCTTCCCAGGCATATCAGCAGGGAGTCAGATGGGAAGCTGAGCAGCCAGCACTCAAACCAGGGCTCCCATATGGGATGTGGCATTGCAAGCAATGGCTTAGCACACTGTACCACAACACAGGCATGTGCGTAATGCCTTGATAATACACATTTTCCCATGGCTGCACGACAGCCTCCATGACACTGCTTTTACCATCCCTACCCCCTGGAGAACTCTCCATTAAAGACCCAGCCCTAACAAGCATGGCCTTTCTTCCAGTAAAGCGAAAGACCTTTCAACAGACTAGATGCCATCTCAGTCTTTCAATGTTTATGGGTTCTCAACGAGAATCTAAATTGCAACCACATCCTTCCACAAGCTCTTCTGAAAATGTAAGCTGTTCTTCCTCCCTTCCCAGAGCAAGTCCAGGGACGCCCAAAGCACACAGTTGAAAAAGGTCAAAGTTATTAACAAGACAGTCACAGCAGGGAGCGGGATAGTTTGGAATCTCTATGGGTATCTTCGACAGCTCACCTGCAGCCTCCAGCCTCAGCATCCCTGGGAGCAAGGAGTGAATTCTTGAGCTCTAAGTAGGGTGACCAACCATTCTGGGTGGACTGGGGGCTTCCTGGGGACACAGGACTTTCAGTTCTAAATCCAGGAATGTCCTGGGCAAACCGAAACAAATTGGTCATCTTTCCCCAAGACATGTCACTCACCCTACCAAAAACAGATGGGGGAGTGAGCATTTGGCCTAGCAGTGGGGTGCCAGGGTCCCATATCAGAGTGCCTGGGTTCCAAACCCAGCTCCAGCCCCTGACTGCAGCTTCTCTTGAATGCAGACCCTTGGAGGCAGCAGGTGACAGCTCAAGTAGCTGGGTCCCTGCCATCCATGTGGGAGATCTGGATGGACTTCCCAGCTCCCAGCCACTGCAAGCATTTGGGCAGTGAGGGATTCCCTCTCTCTCTCTCTCTCTCTCTCTCTCTCCCTCTCTCCCTCCCTCCCTCCCCCACTCCTTTTTAAATAAATAAATGCACAGATGGGAGGCCGGGTGGTTGAGGTCTCTTCATGTAGGGCGCCTTCCTGTGAAATCCTAACACCCTCCCCCCCCACACACACCCTTTTATGGAAGCCCCTGGCTGTGCTGAACACGGACTCTGATGATGGCTTGAGCCTCTTTACCCTCCTGGGCCAAGACACGCAAGTGTGCCCCACTCCACCGACTCCAGAGACCAGGAAGGGCAGGGTTGAGAGCACACATTCCCAGCTCTACACTCGCAATGTGGGCCAGTCACTACCAGCCTCAGAGTCGCAGCTTCCTCAAGTGTAAATTGGGGACAACTGAAATACCTGCTGCATAGGGTAGGGTCAGGATCGTGTTCACACAACAATGAGCCCATACCACAAAGTCCAAGGTCCAATAACTGCCTTGAGTGGCAAGGTTTCAAAACCTCTGGGCCCAGGGCCGGCGCCGCGGCTCACTAGGCTAATCCTCCGCCTGCGGCACCAGCACTCGGGGGTTCTAGTCACGGTCGGGGCACTGGATTCTGTCCTGGTTGCCCCTCTTCTAGGCCAGCTCTCTGCTCTGGCCTGGGAGTGCAGTGGAGGATGGCCCAAGGGCTTGGGCCCTGCACCCCATGGGAGACCAGGAGAAGCACCTGGCTCCTGCTTTTGGATCAGCGCAGTGTGCCGGCCACAGTGCGCCGGCTGCAGTGGCCATTGGGGGGTGAACCAACGGATAAAGGAAGACCTTTTTCTCTGTCTCTCTCACTGTCCACCCTGTCAAAAAAAAAAAAAAAAAAAAGCCACCTCTGGGCCCACAAGTCAATGATGTTACTTTACTCGTATCTGAGACCCTGGCTAAATGGGGTCCCTGGATCAGCAGCTTCGGCGTCACCTGGGGGCTGGTCGTAAAAGCAGACTTTCAGGCCCCATCCCAGCTGTGTTAAACACCAATCTTCAGGGCAACCAATGTGCATGCAACTGTGAGTACTGGGGCCAGCGCTGTGGCACAGTGGGTTAAATCCCCAGCCAGCATCCTACAGGGTGATAGTTTGAGTCCCAGTGCTCCACTTCAGATCCAGCTCCCTGCTAATGTGCCTGAAAAAGCAGTGGAAGATGGCCCAAGTGCTTGGGTCCCTGCCATCCGTGTGGGAAACCCAAAAAGAGCTCCTGGCTTCGGCCTGGCCCAGCTCTTGCTGTTGTGGCCATTTGGAGAATGAACCAGCGGATGGAAGTGCCTGCTCGCTCGCACGCTCTCTCTCAAATAAATAAATCTTTGAAAAAGTGCTTTTGAAACCCACACATAGTTTTTCATAACACACATCTTCCATGGACTTTTGAAGATTTTCTCCTAGGTGGAAGCCAAAAGAAACTGATCTCATAAAAGTCAGCCAGTGTAGCCGGCGCCGCGGCTCACTAGGCTAATCCTCCACCTAGAGGCGCCGGCACACCGGGTTCTAGTCCCGGTTGGGGCACCGGATTCTGTCCCGGTTGCCCCTCTTCCAGGCCAGCTCTCTGCTGTGGCCCGGGAGTGCAGTGGAGGATGGCCCAAGTGCTTGGGCCCTGCACCCCATGGGAGACCAGGAGAAGCACCTGGCTCCTGCCATAGGATCAGCGTGATGCGGCGGCCATTGGAGGGTGAACCAACGGCAAAGGAAGACCTTTCTCTCTGTCTCTCTCTCTCACTGTCCACTCTGCCTGTCAAATAAATAAATAAATAAATAAAAAGTCGGCCAGTGTTTCCAGAGGCTGGGGAGGCGTGGGGTAGGGGGTGGTTATCGGGTGCAGGTGGATAGGAAAACTCCTAAAGCTCTATGGCATGCGCGTAACAACGCGGACAACAGTTAATCACAGGTTTCAAAACAGCAGGTAGAGAGCATTTGTTACGCTCCCAACACAAAGGAATGAGCAATGTCTGGGGTGGCAGCAAGCCAGTGCCCCTGCTGTGATCACCGCCCGTGTGGCGCAGGTGTTGAGATGTCACACTGCACCCCATCACTAAGCTGTGGCCATCAGAAAAAATATTGAAGTTTTTCCTAAAATTAAATTTTAAGAATTTTAATTAAAAAACACCCAGACTCTGCCCTCAACGAATTCAGTCCCTCTGAGGGCACCGCCCGGACAGCAGGAGCCTGCAAGCTGGAGGGAGGTCCACCTGCAGCCGGGAAGGGGCTCACGGGCCCAGCTGAACCTCCTCCCATAAGGCCTCTGCCGGTGACCCTGCCACCTTCCTGCTTGGACTCTGCTTTTTCTGCGTCTTATTTCTTGAACTCTCTATTTAATAGAGCCATTCTGAAGCCTTTGACTATAATGTAAATTAAAAATATGTTATCACCAATTAAAAAAAAAACTATCCTTACCTTAAAAACATCTCTCCTCTGGCTCCATTTCCCTCTAAGTCGGCAGACTCAGAATAAGGACTTAGGAAAAAACATTTTCTTAAGAAATTCACATAAACAGGGCATTTGTGCTCCTAGGTGGGGTGCTGACCATTTCAGCTGTGTTATCACCCCCCAGAGGACCCCAAATCCAACACACGGCCGCTCCCAGTCCTCCTCCTCCAGCATGCCAATCTGCTTTCTTTCTTAAAATTTATTTTCATTTCATTTGAGAGGCAGAGGACAGAGATCTCCCATCTGCTGATTCACTCCCCCTAAATGCCTACAACAGCCAAGGCTAGGCCAGGTTGAAGCCAGGAGCCAGGAGCTCCATCCGGGTCTCCCATGTGCGTGGCAGACACACAAGTCCTCGAGCCACCACTGTCGCTCCCAGCGTGGGCATTGGCAGGAAGCTGGAATCAGAAGTGGAGTAGCTGGGACTTGAGCCCAGGCACCCTGCTATGGGATGCAGGTGTCCCAAGTGGTGCCTGCAGTCCTGCACCAAACACCTGCCTCCCCACCTCCCTGATCTTCTGTCTCTGCCAATTTACCTTCTCTGGACATCTGCTAGAAATGGGATCCTACAACACGTGGCCTTCCGCACCTGGCTTCTTTCACTGCACCTGACCTCTGCGAGACTCATCCACGTGGTGTCAGGCACCCGCACCACATCTGTTAAAGTCACTTTCCGTGTCTAGTAAGATCGGACTCAGACGCATCCTCACACAAGGCTTAAAGACAATAACAAAGCATGGTGCCCTCCTGACGCCTGCCCCTGGGCTCCCCAGCCCCCGACCCTGTCGGGACCCAATATAGAGGGGTGAGTGGGGGTCACCCATGCCTGCTCCTCTCAGCCCAACTCAGCGTCAGCTGGAGCGGCCCTGACACTTCCTTTTCACGGTGGGGAAGCTGCAGAGCCACACGAAGCCAGCAGGCTGTGATGAAACCTGACAGGGAGGGGAGCCAAGCAGGGAGACGGGCCTGCTCCCCACAGCGGCCTGCTCCGCAGGCTGGCGAGGCAGATGATTCCTGAGGCTTCAGGAAACCAGGTTCACTGTAGAAGCCCCACCTCCAAATGCCACCAACCACCAGCGTGTCTCCTCCAGCCCACCTAGGAATTCCAGAGCAAGGGTTTCCACGTGGCATGGAAGACAGGGAGAGGAGGGAGTAGACAGCAAGAAGCCTGCTACTACTTCACAACATTCTCCAGCTGGATGCCACCAAACACTACCATTCCACAGCACGGTTCCCTGGGAGACAGAGACCCAACGCTCCAATCAGCGTTGAGTATTGCAAGATTTCAGTTCCCCATGTTGGAGACTCCCTAAGCAGGTGAGTTTAGACTGAAGGCCCTGAGAAGTCCTACAGGAGAGAATATTGCTAATATTTATGTAACCCATCTCACCAAGAAAACACATCTCTCCACAGGGATGTACATGCCCAAGAAGTCCCCCCATACACGCAAAGTGCCAGGTGTGACATGAGAGACCAAGGACACGATGGTGGAAGACAGAGTCGTGAGCCCTGGGCCCAAGGGTGTACATTCTAGTAGGTGGAAATGACTACAAGGTGAATAAGCAAACAAGAACAACAGCACCAGACACAACACGGTCAGAGTCTGCCTCAAAGAACTCCTCATGCAGGGAGCTGGCCTGCAGCCTAGTGGTTAAGACGTCCCATCATGGAGCTCAAGGTCAAGTCCCAGCTCTGGCTCCTGACTCCAGCCTCCTGTGTTGCAGGCCCAGGGAAGCAGTGGTGATTGGCCCACTTGGGCCCTGCTACCCACGTGGAAGACCTGGATTGTGTTCCCGACTTCAGCCCAAGGCCAGAGCCGGCCATTGCCGGTATTTGGGGAGTGAAGTAGCAGATGGGAGTTTGTTCTCTCTCTCTCTCCATCCCCTCTGTGAGTTCCTGCCATGTGTATGGTCGCACCCTTCAGGAAGTACTGCATTGTGCGCTCTCTCTCTCTCTCTCTTTCTCTGACAGTTCCCACATCACCACAATGAGCTTTCATAGTCTCTTGGGTTGTCAATGTCACAGATCTTGTGTCTGCTTTTCTCAGCCATGATGCCAGCTCCCTGGAGAAAGGAAAGGGATCTGTCTCTACTCTCTCCCAATCCTTGTTGCACGAAGCCCAAAGACAGCATTTCCTTCAACCTCTCTGCAGATTACGAGTGTCCATCACTACCCGGCCCTGGCCTGGAGCCCTTCAGACTTAACAAAGCAGGACCACAGAGAGGCAGCCCCAGAATCAAGCCTGATGCCTCTTAGAGACTGGGTCTACATTACAGCTCCAGGAGCAGCTACTGCGGCACAGTGGGTTAAGCCACCACTTGGGACACCTGTATCCCATACAGCAGTGCTTGGTTCAGGTCCCAGCTACTCTGCTTCCAATTCCAGCTTCCTGCTCAGGTATCCTGGAAGGCAATAGGCTTGGGTTTCTGCGACCCCCATGGGAGACCTCAGCTGCTATTCCTAGAACTTGCCACTCACTGAAATGGCAGTATTTCTGCTTAGTTTGTGGGCTGTCTCTCCTGCCCCATCACGAGCCCCAGGTGGACAAGGCCTTGTCCATTTTGGTCTCTCTTTACTCCTCATGCCCAGCTGAGTCTGGTTCCTCAAAGGGGCTCACTTGCTGTCTATTGAATTAATGAGAGCAGGACTGGATACCCATGATGGGAAATAGACAGGAGATGGGTGGGTTAGAACTTAGGGAAGGGACAGGATGGTTTGACCCCAATTTACTTAGTGATTCAATAAACAGAAAGTGAGTCATGGGGCCAGTGCTGTGGTGCAGAGGGTTAAAGCCCTGGCCTGAAGTGCCGGCATCCCATATGGGTGTCGGTTCTAGTCTTGGCTGCTTCTCTTCCAATCCAGCTCTCTGCTATGGCCTGGGAAAGCAGTAGAAGATGGCCCAAGTCCTTGGGCCCCTGCACTCACATGGGAGACCCGGAAGAAGCTCCTGGCTCCTGGCTTCGGATTGGCACAGCTCCAGCTGTTGCAGCCAACTGGGGAGTGAACCAGTGGATGGAAGACCTCTCCCTCTGTCTCTACCTCTCTCTGTAACTCTGTCTTTCAAATAAATAAAATAAATCTTTTTTTAAAAAAAGTGAGTCATCAGTTTTGTAGGCTGTGGATGTTTGAGAGGTCCAATCCCCAAATTCCCACGGCTTCAGCACCAACCAGCAGCTCCCAACTGGAAGGAAGTGGAGTCTGGACTGAGCCTTTGTCCTGGCCACCAGCCCTCACGGACTGGCCACCAGGGGCCCTAATAAACTGACCCGGGGTCTCTGCCTCACTGCACGTGATCACATTACAAGAGTCCACATAAACCACAAGCTATCCCTCTCATGAGGCCTCACCCTACGTATTTCTTCCAGTGGTTGGTTGAATAGGAAATGAATCCTCTCTGGACTTGAAATTGATCCCTGACTTGCAATTAATTAAACCACCACCTCTCAGCCCTCACCCTAGTATCCCCAACTAACACACGAGAAAAGGAAGAGAGGGCAGGTATTTGACATGGCAGTTAGGACTCCCCGGGGAACACCCAAGTCCCACATCACAGTGCCTGGGTTCAAGGCCTGCCTCTGCTTCCAAATCCAGTTCTCTGTTAATGCACTTCCTAGAAGGCTAAAGGTGAGTCCCAGGCTCCTGGCTTCAGCCTGTCCGTGCCCTAGTTGTTGCAGCATCTGGGGAGTGGATCAGAGGTGGAAGATTGATCTCTCACTCCCTCTCTCCCTGACCTCTTCAAACAGATATCAAGAAAGAAGGGAGGGATGGATGGATGGGGGGAGGGGGAAGTGAAGGGGGAGGAAGGGAGGGAGAGCTACTGCAGCATGGACGTGGACGGATTGCTGAACAACCCCAGAGCAGCAGCAGGTCTTTGTTGTGTTGTGTTGTGTTGTGTTGTGTTGTGTTGTGGGGATATTTTCCTTTTCGTTGCTTTTAGAAAAGGGAAAATAGAAATCAGAGAAATTAGTAAAGTTAATGAGCTTATGAAAACAAAGCTAAAAATAAATGAGTACATGAGAATGATGGTTGTGAAACAAAGTTAAGTTACATCAAAATTAAAATGTGCTATGATGTTTTTCATTGAGTATCAAACATGATAAACTGACGTCTTCATTGAATCCATCCGTGAAGAAGCTGTTTTCCTACAGCTTTCCAAACAGGCCCTTTCGGCGACAACAATTTCAAAAGGCCCTATAAGGAGAGCAGGTTTGACTGATAGAAAGTTCCTCCTTTGGGGCCAGCATTGTGGCACAACAGGTTAAGCTGCCACCTGCAACTCTGGCATCCCATACCGGAGAGACCTGGTTCAAGTCCCAGCTACCCTGCTTCTAATCCAGTTCCCTGCTAAATGCACCTGGGGAAGCAGCAAAAGACAGCAGAAGCGCTTGGGTCCATGCCACCCATATGGGAGACCCAGATGGAGGTCTTGGCTCCTGGCTTCAGCCTGGCCCAGCCTCAGCCTTTGCAGCTATTTGGGCAGTGAATCAGCGGATGGGAGGTGTTTCTCTCTCTCTCTCTCTCTCTCTCTCTCTCTCTCTCTCCTTCTCTCCTTCTCTCTGTTGCTCTCCCTTTCAAATAAATGAAATAAATCTTGTTTAAAAAGGAAGTTCTTCAATGGAACCCAAAACCTCTGCTCAGAGTGACTCCTGTTCTGCACAGCCACCTCCGCCCTGCAACAACTCTTCTCCTACGTGAGTGATAACCGGATGTGACTCTGTGCCTCTCCACTTCTGCTTCAGGATCCACGTCTCTGGCTCCTTTAACCGTTCTGTAAGGGAAGCCACTTGGAGGCAGGGGTCCCTTCTCAAAGTGTGGCCCCCAGACCAGCAGCGTCAGCCACACCTGGAGATCTGTTGGAAACACAGAGTCCCAGGCCCCACCTTGGACAGCAACTGAGGACAGCATGAGGCACGGCACGGGCACACCCAAGCCTGAGAAGCGCTGCTTCCCATGCAGACAGACCTTAGCAAGCTGCTTGAACCTCTCAGCCGTGGCCTGGATGTGATGTGGGTGCTTCTCGGCTGGCGCCCAGGATTCACGTGTTGGGAGCATAGTCCTTAATGCGACAATGTCAAGAGGTGCCGGGACCTTCAAGCGGTTGGGCCTGGTGGAAGGTTGTTGCCGGGCCCTTCCTGGTCCTGCCCTGTCTCACTACGTGACCTCTTCCTGTCTCATGTGTGCTCACACAATGACACCATCTGCCATGAGGCAACAGAGCCAGTGGGGCCCTCACCAGAGCTGGTGCCATAATGTTTAGACTTCCTTTTCTTTGTAAGATTCATCTTATTTATTTGAAAGGCAAGGAGAGAGAGAGAGAGAGATCTTCCATCCACTGGTTCACTCCCCAAATGGCTGCAACAACCAGCACTGGGCCAGACTGAAGCCAGAAGCCTGGAATACCACCTGGATCTCCCACGTGGGTTCAGGGACCCAAGCACCTGGGCCACCTTCTGCTGATTTCCCAGGCATATTATTAGGGAGCTGGATCACAGGTGGAGCAGCCAGGGCTTGAACTGGCACTCACATAGGATACTGGTGTTGCAAGTGGCGGCTTAACCTCCTGTGCCACAGTGCCGGCCCCTAGACTTCAACTTCTGAAACTGTGAGCTAAATCACCCTGTTTTCCCTGTAAGCTACCCAGCGGCAGGTATCTCACTGCAGTCACAGACAACGCCCTCGGCCTCAGTCTCCCCTCTGCAAGCCAGCGCTCACAGAGTGCTTGTAAGGAATGGGTGAGCTCTAACACCATGGGACTCACTGGGAGACGGGCAAGCAGAGCACTAACAGGGAGTGCAGCTGCCAGCGTCATTCCTACAACCATTCGCTAAGGTCTGACAGGGGCCGGGAGGAGGGATCCTAAACTTGGCCGTGCCCTTCTTAGAGCTACCACTAGACCACTAGACCACCGAGCATGTGCTGGGGATCAGGCGACATTCAGACCCCTTAAGGTAACAATGTTCTTGTTTACTTTCTACATTCGGATCCCTTAAGGTAACAATGTTCTTGTTTACTTTATTTCACCAAGGCTCCGCCTCTGAGAGCCCTAGAATCACTCTGTCCACTGGCGCAGGCACCACCCACGTGCGGCTGTTGAGCACGCCAAACATCACCAAACCGGGATGACTGTGAAGTACCCACTACGGTGGCTTTCAAAGACATGGCACACAATCAAAGAATACAAAATAGCTCATTAACAAGTCTGCATTTCGATGACATGTTGCAATGATTCTGTTGTGGAGGCAGCGGGACAAATAAGACACTGTTAGATGAATGTCACCTGCTTACTTTTTCAATGCGGCTACCAGAAAAGCTTACAATTCCATTTGTGGCTCCCATCATCCTTCTATTACACAGCTGAGTACAGAAACCCGAATCCAAATCATTCCAAGGAAAGCCTGCAGCACCTCTGGGACTTAGTGCTAAGCCTGCAGAAGCCCAGTGGTGCTTCCACCTCTGTCTCTCCCGGCACTGTCCTTTCCCAGCTAAGGGGAGCTGGGAGCTCAGGGATAGGACTGCACGTGAGTAACTGTTTACCAGGAGGAAGGAAGTGGGGTGATCCATCACTGTCACTTAGACAACCCCCCCAAATACCACAACCCCAGCCAAATGGCAGAGGTGACAAACTACACAGCAGGCATCTCTAGTGTCCCCCAAAGCCCCAGAAAGAAGCTCCTTTTGCAGACCTGGTCTCCCCGAAGTCTTCCAGCAGCACTGCACCAGCCTGCAGAAGCTGCACTCAGAGAGACCTCCAGGAGGCATCTACAGGCACAAAGGGCAGATTCCACCACGGTATCTGAGCCAGTCACTGCAGGACACCTCAGAGTGTGGACCAGGAACTGTGTGCATTTCGGTCACTTAGGTACATGCTTAAAATGCAGATTCCCGGGCCGGGCAGTGCTGTGGCGGAGCAGATAAAGCTGCCACCTGCAGTCCCAGCATCCCCTAAGGGCGCCTGTGTGAGGTCAGCTGTTTCACTTCCGAACCAGGTCTCTGCTATGGCCTGGGAAAGCAGCAGAAAATGGCCCAAGTTCTTGGAGACCCAGAGGAAGCTCCTGGCTCCTGGCTTCAGACCAGTCCAGCTCCAGCCATTTAAGCC
The DNA here is from genome assembly GCF_964237555.1 of Oryctolagus cuniculus. Lineage (NCBI taxonomy): Eukaryota > Metazoa > Chordata > Mammalia > Lagomorpha > Leporidae > Oryctolagus > Oryctolagus cuniculus. The sequence continues at coordinate 14,025,119 of NC_091452.1, forward strand.
ATTTGGGGAGTGAACCAGCTGATGGAAGACCGACTGACCGATTTCCCTGTCTCTGTCTCTCTCTGTCTCTCTCTCTCTCTCTGCCTCTGCCTCTCTGTAACCCTGCCTTTCAAATAAATAAATAAAGCTTTTAAAAATTCAGATTCCCAGGCTGCATAAGAACCTGTGAGGAGGGCCGGTGCTGTGGCGCAATGGGTTAAAGCCCTAGCCTGCAGCACTGGCATCCCATATGGGTGCTGATTCAAGTCCCAGCTGCTCCACTTGTGATCCAGCTCTCTGCTATGGCCTGCGAAAGTGGTAAAAGATAGACCAAGTCCTTGGGCCCCTGCACCTGCATGGGAGACCCGGAAGAAGCTCTTGGTTCCTGGCTTCAGATCAGCTCAGTTCTGGCCATTGTGGTCATTTGGGGAGTGAACCAGCGGATGGAAGACCTCTCTCTCTCTCACTGGCTCTAACTCTCTCTAACTCTGTCCTTCAAATAAATACATAAATCTTAAAAAAAAAAAAAAAAAAAAAGAATCTGTGAGGAATAAGCCTGCATTTTCAATCCATGTCACAGCAGAAGGCCCATCTTCCAAAATGTAAAGTGCTCCTACAAATCAATAAAAAGACAGCCCGCTGATACAGTGGTGAAAGGAGACTGGCAGAGAGTTCTCGGAAAGGAAAGTACACAGGACTCTTAGGTTCACAACAGCTCTTGTTGTGGCCATTTGAGAAATGAACCAGCAGATGCAAGATATCTCTCTCTGTCTGTAACCCTGCCTTTCAAATAAATAAAATAAATCTTAAAAAAAAAATCAAGGCAGCTCTGTAAGTGTTGGCATGGAACAGCCTCCAGGATATAAGAAAAAAAACAGCAGATAGCAGAGCGTGTGAAAGAAGTTTCCATGTGCAGAAAAGTGGAGGAAATATTGGTGTTACTGAGGACTGCTGTGTGCTGAGCACATCGCTAGATACTCAGGCTGCAGGAACAAATCACAACGTCCAGTGAGCTTTGACGCTGAGGCCGGGAGATTAGGTAACAGCTACACAGTGAAGGGTCATATGCCCTTTGCAAGGGAAGTAAGACAGAAAGCGATATGGGGGTACCAGAGTGTGTGTGTGTGTGTGTGAGTGTGTGTGTGTGCATGCATGTGTTGGGAGTTGAGAAGTGAACGAGATTGCAATCATAAGCCAAGGGATCAGGAAAGATCACCCCTGGAAGCTTGTCAGGACTTTGTGGCTCCTTCAACCAGTACAAGATGGTGAGAGTGACATGGGATTTATGAGACAAGAGTATAAAAATGCCACACACTTCTTCAGTGTTCTGCTGGATCCTCAGGGTTGGAACCCAGCCACCATGCTGTGAGAATCCCAAGCAGCCACTTGGAGTTCAGCTGATAGCCCCAGCTGAACAGCCATCAGCCAGCATCCACCCCCAGACGTCTAAGTCCATGAGCTTTTTGATGGTTCTAGCACCCAGCCTTCACGGAGCAGAGACAAAACAGCCCCTCTGTGACCAATGCCCCATGCCAGAGCTCAGAACTGGGAAGCGTAATGGAACTGTTGCCATTTAACACAACAAAAATCAGAACAGTTTGCTACACAGCTGTAACTGCAGCCTCATCTTTACTTCTTTATCACAGAACCCCTGGAAGACCAAGGGGGCGGGTCCTTAGTCAGCACATCTGTCTCCCCTAGCAACCTCCTGTGTCTTCCTTAAAGGCGAGGTTATCCGTGTTCTTCAGTGTCCAGCATGGGACAAATGTTCCAGAGTGACGCTGCACCTGCCAGGTGTCCACCCGAGGCCAGGTACCTGGTCTGACTCTCGAAGCATCACCCACCGAATGCACACCACCCCCATCACAGATGGAGGTCACCTCGGTCACACAGATGTGGCACGAAACTTCAGGAGATGACGCAGGTTCGCCCATCAGCTCATAAGTGGCTAAGGAAGCAGAAACCCCAACCCAGGGCGGTTGGGTGGAACCGTTACAGCAGGCAGCACCAAGAAGCTCACGAAACAAGAGTGACCAGGCGGATGCGGTTCTGTGTGCAACAGCCAGGCCAGAGGGGAGAAGGCCCTTCTGTCAGATCTGCCAGGATTCCCACAAGTCAGCTTTCAACCAAGTTCAAGCCATCTGTGTGCAAAAGTTTCCACGGGCCACTCCGGGACTTTCCTGGCCCTGGTCATGCTCAGCTCCCCTGCTGGGAGAGAAGTCCCTGGAGATTTGCTGTCTATTCACATCTAAATTTCAGAACCATTCTAGCAAAACTTCATTAGACTCTGAGTGTGACATAAGAGATAACAATATCTCCACCGCCCTCCCCAAATGCCCAAATAGAAACGGCACAAGGAATTAGATGGCTCTAATTAACAACTCAACACATAGAGAGAAGGGGAAAGATTGGCAGGACGCTTGCTCCGTACGTCAGCTCCACCTTGCCCTGGCAGGCTCACTGCTCCCTAAACAAAGGGCACTGCGGGCTGGCATTGTGGTGCAACAGGTTAAGTCACTGCTTGCTTGCTGGCATCTCATTTCAGAGCACAGATTTGAGTCCCAGCTACTCAGCTTCTAATCCAGCTCCCTGTTAATGTGCCTGGGAAAATAGAGGATGATGACCCAAGTGCTTGGGCACCTGCCACCCATGTAGAAGAGCAGGATGGAGTCCAGGCTCCTGCTTTTGGCCTGGCCCAGCCCTGGCCATTGAGGCCATCTGGGTAGTGAACCAATGGAAAGAAGATCTCTCTCTATCTCTCCCTCTCTCTCTAAATCTGCATTTCAAATAAATAAATCTTTAAAGAAAAAAAAAAAACGGAACACACTATCTACAAGTCCTGGTTAGACCTCAGGGGCTTGGATGGTGGACACAGAAAGGCCCATCCCTCCCACTTGGCCTACAGAAGCTCAGCCCTCCCACCTGCCCTCCTTTCTTCGAGACGTCTGTCGGCCTGTTTGACGTGCCCTGGGGATTGAAGGGTGACCTCCGGGGTTACGCTGCTGGAGCCAAACCCCAATGCCACCATTAGACTTCTTATTCCCCCACCAAAACTTAATGTCCTGCCCTGGAAACCGGAACCCTGACAGAGGCAGAATGCGCTGGGTGATTACACCAAGGACATGGAGGGTTCCGTCCTGGCTGCGTGGCCTGGGGCAAGCTGCTTCACCTCTGCCCCAACGCCCTTGTCTGTCACGTGGGCGTCATCACAACGCCTCCCTCCGAGGGAGGACCGAGCGGGATGAGCATCAGCGGGTCATCTTGCACGTGCTGTGCAGGCTGGGCTCTGGGAGAATTTGGTGAATGGGCACCTGGCACCTGAGAAGCGCCGGGCAAATGTGCACAGATGATGTTGTTTGACCGCGATTAGCGCTGTTTCTAAGCCAGCCTTTGATGCCCCCTGGAGGAGGAAAGGTGAACGCCATCACTCACTGCTGACCAGGCAAATGGCCTGGGGCCACAGAGGTCCCCATCACGGGTGCAAGGACAACGAAAGAACAGGCTGGAGATGGAGAACCTGAAAGTCTTCCCCAATGAGAGACAGCCAGAACAATGGAAAACATTTGCTCCAGAGAGCAGGAAACTAGGAAGGAACCTGCAAGGCTACCCTGTGATGAATGAAAGCCACGCTAAGCATCACCTTCCACGGAGGCCTTTGCTGGCCACGCCACCGAGCTGAAAGTCAAGTCCATATTCCAGGCGCACACCCTCCTCCAGCGCTCTCCTCCAGCCCTTGTTGCACCTTGGGGTTAAACCATTTCTTGGCCGGCGCCGCAGCTCACTAGGCTAATCTTCCACCTTGCGGCGCCGGCACACCGGGTTCTAGTCCCGGTCGGGGCGCCGGATTCCATCCCGGTTGCTCCTTTTCCAGGCCAGCTCCAGGCCCGGGAGTGCAGTGGAGGATGGCCCAAGTGCTTGGGCCCTGCACCCCATGGGAGACCAGGAGAAGCACCTGGCTCCTGCCATCGGATCAGCGCGGTGCGCCGGCCGCAGCACGCCGGCCGCGGCAGCCATTGGAGGGTGAACCAACAGCAAAAGGAGGACCTTTCTCTCTGTCTCTCTCTCTCACTGTCACTCTGCCTGTCAATAAATAAATAAATAAATAAATAAATACCATTACTTACATCATTAGTTGCTGAATATCCTGCCTCCCACCCCCAACCAAACCATGGGCTCTCTGGGGAACTGAGTCTTTCCTGCTTAGCACTGTGGTCCAAACTTCAGCGCTGGAGCCAGGGGAAGGGCCCCCTGATCGGGAAGGCCGGGGGAAAGGATGCCTGTTGAGCAGTGGGGAGAGCACAGCCGCCTTGAGCTTATCCAAGAGTCAAACACCCAGGACAAGCCAGCACTGGGAGGGGCTGGCTTGCTCAGGAGTGAGGTCCCTGTTACCACGAGTGCTCACAGAAGGTAGGTGCCTCCGCCAGGCAGCTGTAGTCCCATTCTTTCAGTCGAAGAACATCTACAATGGCATCTCCCATGAGCAGGGCATGTCCTGAGACCCAGAGCGACACAGCGCCTCCTAGAGAGGCAAGGTCAGCACAGCCCGCAGTGAGAACAGAGGCCCCGGGACCCAGGGAGGACAACAGGCTCACGCAGAATTCCTGACAACAGTTTCACAGGGGTACACACAGGTCAAAACACATCACATTGCAATCTTGTTGCTGTGTGTTGATTATATCTCAATGACAGCCTCCATTGTCTGTGAGGTGGGTATTTAGCCTCGCAGGTAAGACGCTGGTTGACACCCACATCCCACATCAGATACCTGGGTGTACTCCCTGGCTCCAGCTCCTGATTCCAGTGTTCCGAGGGTGCATGCGCTCGGAGGCTGCACGTGATGGCTCTAGTCCTTGGGTTCCTGCCACCCTGTGGGAAACCCTCTCTTGAGATCTCTCTCTCTCTCTGTCTCTGTGTGTGTGTGTGTGTGTTTGTCTTTCTCCAATTGTCTCTCAAATAATGTATTTTAAGTATTAAAAAAAAAGTCAACTTTTAAAAGAAGTGGAATGAGAACAGATAATTCGATAGAAAGATGGTCAGGGTAGTAGTGTTAAATAGCAAAACCACCACTCAGAAAACAACAGAAGGAGCAGGTGTTGTGGCATTATGGGGTAAACCGTCACCTGCAATGCTGCAATGCCAGCATCTCATATTGACGCTGATTTCTGATCCAGCCCCCTGAAATGCACGTGGGAAGACAGCAGAAGATGGCCCGAGTGCTTGGGCCCCTGCCATCGAAATGGGAGACCTGGATAAAGTTCCCAACTCCTGGCTTCAGCCAGGCTCAGCCCTGGATACTATAGTCATCTGGGGAGTGAACCAGCAGATGGGAGATCTCTCTTTCTGTGTCTCTCCCTTCTCTCTATAACTCTGCCTTTCAAGTAAAACAAATTTTTAAATAAAAAGGAGAAAAACCAGAATGCACACTATTACCAAAAATCAAGTTATACAAATTCATCATATTCACAGGGAGAAATGGAGTATAACCACTAAATGGGGTATTTTCAAAAACAAATTAATGAAATGATCAAAAAACTAAGTGAAGGAGGAACGGAATAAGATAATCTATATAATTTTATGCCATCTGTTTTGTTAAAAATGCACACAAAAAAGCCTGGACTATTATAAGTCAATGTCATCCTGTGTTACTTGGGTAATTTTCAAAGTATTTTTTAAAAACTGAAAAGATGGATGATAATATGTCAACATGGGCAAGTTGGGGGTGCTTTTTTTTATTTCCCTTTATCTTGCCCAATTTTTGACAAATATGATTTTAGTATCCAGAAGAGGAAAAAATATTACGGAAGACAATAAATAAAGGCCCTCTAAGGCTTCCCCCTCCCCAGGGGGCACGCACAGGAGTTTTAAAACCAAGGACACCCTGGCCCCTGCAGCCACCCCGCAACCCGGCTGAACTCCAGGGGAGGAGGTGGGCGCTCTGCCCCGAGAAGAGGCTGATTGGATTAGGGCCTGGTTCTGTTTTCCTCTAAGTGGATTAGGCTTTTCTTGAACTTGCTCCAGTGGGTCCCGGAAATTCAGCCCAGGAGAGTCCTGCGGTTCGTTTTCAGGGCTCGCTGGAATATGTTTAAGCATGTAATAAATACATTTAAGCCTAATCGGATAAATCACTAAATCAGATCGTTATCTTGCAATTTGAAAGCCAGGCTCTGGCTCCAGATCCTGGGGGAAGGAGGGATAGGAAGAAATAGGAAGATGTGGGGCGGGCACCAAGTTCACCTTCCTACCCAATGCCAGCCAAGGGCAGAGCCATGCCTCCCTCCCCAGCCTATGTGCAGGTCATCTGGTCTACCTCCCTGGTGCAAATCAAAACAACCGGCCTCTTCTTGAGCTCAAACTCTGGAGGCACCAACACCGTGTTACTGCGGTTTGACTGCAGCAAAGCCCTGAGGAATAGTGGTCAAGGGGCAACAACTGAGAACCAGGCAGACCCAAGTTCAGCTTTTCTGCCTCTCTCTGGGAGAGCTTGCACTTGGCCTCTTTGTGCCTCGGTATCTTCGTCTGTTAAGTGGGTACAGTGATAGCATCTGTTGGGAGAATTAAATGAAATGAGGCATACAAAGCCCTTGGCCCAATGCCTGGCACAGTGATTAATCCAGGCCAGATACTATTATCATCTGAATCATTCTTATACAACTTCAACCCACTATTTTTATACGGGTATACAGTATTCCTATAAGATATAAGTTGCCTGAGAACAGTCTCATTTTGACAAATATTAACAGAAAGCTAGGCTCTGGGAGTGGACAGGAGCACAATGATGAACAAAAAGGACATGGCCCTTTCCACAGTGCTACGTGGACGATGTCAAATAAATATACAAATAGAATACGAAATTTAAAAACTGGGAAAAGGGGTCAGCATTGGGAGACTTGAGAAGAAGCTCTTGGCTCCTGACATTGGCCTGGTCTGGTCCTGGCTGCTGTGGCCATTGGCAGAGTGAACCAGACCTCTCCCTCTTTCTCCCTCCCTCTCCCTCTCCCTCTCTCTCGTTCCCTCTCTCCCTCCCTCTCCCTCCCTCTCCTTCCCTCTCTCTCCTTCTCTCTCTCTCCCCCTCCCTCCCTCCCTCTCCTTCTCCCCCTCCCTCCCTCCCCCTCTATATCTATATCTATATCTATATCTATATCTCTGTAATTCTGCCTTTCAGATAAATATTTTTTAAAAAACTGGGACACATGCTACCAAGAACAAGGTATCCCCAGAAGAAAATAGAGGGGTATTATTTTGTGTTGAGGGACAAGAAGACTTTGCAAAGAAAAACACATTTAAGCCAGAATATTTAAGTTCAATAGGAGTCAGCTAGGAAAAAAACAAGGGAGAGAATGCTCCAGAGGGTACAGCACATGCAAAGGTCCTGAAGTGAGAAAATATGCAAAGAACCAAGAAAAATGAGAGAGAAAATCGAAGACAAGGCCATCAAAGCAGGAAGGGGCGGGCCATGCCTTGTAGATGGACAGTTTCAATTAGGGGAGCTACATGATTTGACTTGAGATTCTAAGACATTAATTTGCCTCTAAGTTGAGAAGCCATTGGAGGGGAACAAGTATGGAAGCAAATATGGACAGATGGTTGAGTGGATGGATGGATGGGTGGGTGGACAGGTAAATGGATGGAGAGGTGGGTAGGTGGACAGCTTAGTGAGTGGGTGTATGGATAAATGGACCAGAGAGGAGGCTGCTGTTGAAGTCAACCAGGCAAAACATTAGAATTGGAGTTATGGCAAGTGGGCTGATTTGAGATAGATCTTGAATACACAATGAACATGATCTGGGGACATACAGTGTGTAAAGAGTGAGGGTCAGGCTGGAATCGGGATGACTCCCAGACTTCCAGTTTTAACAACTAGAGAGGTAGGCCTACCATTTACTAGGAATGGAAAAAAAAAACGGTGGGAGGGCAAGAGGACTAACTTAGTTGAGCTTAAGAGTTTAAGTTTAACTCAGTTAAGTTTAGAGGAAGAGGAGTAACTCAGTAAAGTTTAAGATGTGGGTGATACCATCAGTGAATGGCCAAGAAGGTAAGAAGAAAGTGAGTGTGCTTTCTTGGAAACCAAGAGAAGAAAACATTTCCCTGAGAAAAACGTGCTTAATGATTGTATAAGCTGCTGAGAGATCAAGTAAGAGAGGAGAGATGTGTCTCTGACTCGCCTTGGTATCCAAAGCACCTGCCACTGAGTAGCTGTCATTGGAAGAATGGACACAAGCATGGGCAGATGGGTGCATGGACTGTGTTTGGGGGTGCATGGATGGACATTCACGTGGATTCCTGATGGCTACACGAAGGGAAAGATGAGTACATGCATGAGCTCAGGAGTGAGCAAACAGGCGCACGGACGGATGGGTGCATGGATATAGTGGCTCCAACCACAGAGAGCTCTGGTAAGTTCCTCCAAGCGAAAAACCCTTCCCCCTTGATAGAACCATTCCTCCCGTCCAGAGCACTTGTTCCGCCCCTCCCTCTCTCCTCTGAACCTTTCAGATCTCCTTAAAATGACTGCGTCTCTCACCACTTCTCCAAATCATTTCCTTTCTTTATTGAACAGTCTATAGTCTGTTTCCCTTACTAGATGGTCCAGTCCACAAGCGCAGGGGCCTTCCCTACCAGTTACTCAGTCTCCAGCACCCACAGGGTACTGGGGCACAGAGGGGCTTGGTGCCTACAGATTATATGGAGGAGTGGACAGATGGGGGTGAACGGATGGATGGGCAGGTGGACATTCAAAGGGGTTAGTGGCTGGGTGGGTGGCTGGCCGAATGAGTGTGTGGGTGGGTGTGTGGGTAGATGGGTGGCTAGGTGGCTAAATGGGTGGGTGAACTGGGGTGGATAAAAGGAACAAGAGAGAAGAATGGAAAGGGAAAGGGGTGGGAGGAGGAAGAGTGGCTAAGTGAATGAGGGAGCACCCCTCACTCTCCCCTGACCCATGCTGAGGACAACTCCTTGGTGGAGTCTCCCCGCTGCTCAGCCAGCAGCTGTCAGAGCCCAGAGCGCTCACGGAGAAGACGCACACCCTCCCAGCACTGAGCGACTTACAGTCTCTCTTTGCAAAGCCCACAGCAATTCTGTGCAGGCTCAGCCAGAGCTCTGGCTGCAGCACGTCTCTGGGGGTGATGTCAGCGGTTCCTGTGTCACTGTCTTAGAGAAGCAAAGCAGGGGAAAAAAGAGATTTCGAAGAGACAAGGGGGCAAAAAGACTCAAACAGGCAAACAAACAACAACAACACTTTAAGAAATACAATGCTTCTTCAGGAAGGGGTCGTGGCCTCACTCTCAAAATATTCAGAAAGTGACAAGCAAGAGACAAATGAAGTTGAAGGGTGACCTCCAGGAAGTACTGCCTGACACTCGCCGAGGCAGGTATTTGCATTTAGCAAGATCTTTTTAAAGAGGGAGAGAGAGAGTGAGCAAGAGAGCGAGCGAGAGAGAAGAGAGAAGAGAGAGAGACAGGAAGAGAGAGAGTTGCTGAAGTACGAAGACTCCAGTTTCCACACTTTTTGTTTAAACACGCTTATATGTCTGTTCTCTTCTTCTGACTTCCGAGATTGGTTACAAGGACTGAAGAGGAGGAAGAGGAAAATAAGAATCAAGTCTACGTGGGGAACGGACCAGAGGAGACGGCGCACCTCTTCCCCCACGTCCGAGGCACAGAGACGGCATCCGGTGGTCTCGGGGAGTGCTACGCTGAACACAGGCAGCTCCCCTGGGCAGCAGCTGGGCATCTGCACAGCATCCTGGTCTACACTGGGATGACACAGGAGTTGAGATCCCAAGCACTGGAGTCTGGCAACTGTGGCTTGAATGCTGAACTACAGCTGAGTGCCTGAGACATGGCTGAACCCTTGGCCTCAGTTTTTTTTCTCCTCTGTTCAATGGAAAAGGTAACAGCAGCGACTGTGGAAGGTCGCTGTGAAGGGATACAGACCGTCCACGTACAGGGCCTGGCGCTGAGAAAACAGCTGGCTCAGAGCTGTGTCTTCATGGAACACCGGGAAGACACTTCATCTATGGCAGGGCCCCCACAACCCACGACGTGCTCATCAAACCCCTACCATACGGGAGCTACTGCGTCTTCGTTTTGCAGACCAGCAGTCCCGAGGGCTTGAGTCACTGGCACGAGGTCACAGAGCTGGAGGCAGACCTGGTTCTCAGGCCCGGGTGGATGGCTCTCAGCCCCTGCTCCCTGCCCACAGCATCCTCCCAGCCTCCTGCTGAGACAACTGCGGCTGGGATCACACGGTGCCCCCTCTCCCGACCCTCATGCTGAGCAGCAGGGAGCCTGCAGCTCTGGGTACTTCCTGTGTGAATCCCATGAGGCAGGACTGTGTCCTGTCCCCCTCTGTGTCTGTCTCCAGAGCCTAGCACACAGTAGCAGTCTATATCACCCAACACCATCTTCCTCATCGCTTGTCACAGCCAAGTTCAGGTGGATCCTGACATACCGTAAAATCTAGCGTAGCACAGCTCAGAAACTGCATGGAGCAGCCGGACAGAAAAAAACTTGATTGATTTTTTTTTTTTTTAGGTAAAACCTTCAGTACCCTTTGGAAAAATGCTGCTCTAGACAGTAATTTAATTACTAAACCACTTTACTGAGTACTTACTGTGTTATCAGCCATTTGCTGTATATATTATTAACTCATAAATACTTAAAATTATCCTAATGAGCGGGTGTTATAATGACCCTCATTTCACAGATGAAGGAGCTCAGAGCTCAGAGTCCCTTTGTCAAGGCAAAGGCACAAACCCCAGATCCTCCCTAGGCTGCCCTGGATTACGAGGGTGGCCAGTGGCCAAGGTCAACCAGTCACTGAGCCCTGGGCTCAGACCCCCAAAGAGCACCCATCCAGACCACCTCTGGAACTAGCCTACACCCTCAGTGGAGTGCTCTAGACACCAGGCCAGCCTCCCAAATGCCATGTGAACCCTACTGGGAAAACAGGAACGGCGTCTTAGAGAATTCTGGTGCCGACACTGCCATTGGCCTTGGGAGTGCAGTCAATTCTCAGTGGACGAAGTCGTGCTGAAGGGTAAGGGACAAGCTCCCTGGGTCCAGACCAGCCCACTCCAAAGCCACCTGTAGATGGGGTGACCTGGGGGCACCCTCCAATCAGCTACACGCTGCCCCTAAGAGGCTGCTGGAAGCTAATCACCACAGAGAGCAAAGACACAAAATACCCCTTCCATTCTTAGAGCGCTCAGGAACCTTGTCTCCATGTGTCCTCCCCAAACCTCGTGGTAGAACCCACAAAAGCAAAACCCATAGGAAAAGGCTGTATTTCAGCTTTGTGGGCCACTTGGATTCTGTTTCCAGTCCTCAACTCTGCCACTGCATAAGAGCAGCCACAGATGAGGCATAAATGAACAGGTGTGACCAGGTTCCTATGAAACTTTATGTAGCAGAGCAGGTGGCCAACAAGACTGGGCCCAGGAGCCATGGCTGGCTAGCCCTGGAGTTGATTATTTAACACATTTCAGAGTGGTGTCAAAACAGACTTGCTCTTGGTGAGCCATCCTTCATTGCATTGTCCCTTTAAGACAGCTGGAGTGGGGGAGCGGGGAGAGAATATGAATCTGCCATCTCCTATGAAAGCCTAAAACACCTTCCCAGATGATTAAAAAGATTCTGCTAGACCACAACCCCTTAAGGCAGGCATGAAAAAAACAAAACGTAAGCTATGAGCTGGCAACAGTCTTCTAAAGAGACCCACGTGACTTCAGCCACAAACAACAGAGCACGGGGCCCTGTTTGAGTATTAGCATTTTTATTATTATTACTAATACTGTCATTTCTATTGATAAATTCTGCCCTAACCCATGTCTCAGGAAAGAAAGAAAACAGAAGAGAAAATTAGCTCCAGGGAAAAGTCAAACTCAAAGGAAATTTAATTAAATAAATAGATTTCTTGACTCGAACAGAAAAGAGATGTGACATGCCCCCAAATCCTGCTTCCTCCACAGCCCCTGTCGCCGGGAGAGCTGGCAGCGCATGAAAAATCCAAATCCTCCCCCAAAGCAAGGCCTCTCTGATACCGTTATCAACGCGCCTCGCCACAGTCAATCATGTCCGGTCAGGCAGAACTCGGTTCACTTTGCTTCCTTAGCCCCTCACCGAAAATACATCTGAAAAGAAATTGGAGGAGTTCTTTGCTCTCCTGCCCTCCGCCCTACTTCTCAGCTGGCACCATCCGCCAGCACTGTGCAATTTCTTTCCTTCCAGTAGAAGTCCCGTGCGTGTCCCACGTGGGCAGATACCTACCCCCGCCCCAGCCGGCCAGAGGCAGGGGAGGGGCAGCCCCAGGCCACCACTCTTCTCTGCCTGTCACCTGCCCGGGCAGCTGCACTTCTTTCTTCATCTGTAAACTGGGGGCAGGCATGCCAGGAAGTTAATTCACTCAAAGGACATTTCAGGAAAATGAAGCGGTGTTGAAAGCCAGCGAGGAAATCCTTGCTGGACTACGGAAGGAGCGAACGAGCTGGCGCAGGTCAGACACTGACCAGGAACAGGAATGCAGGTGCAGTGATGAGAGCAGCCAAGCACCAGGCACCTGGCACACGGTTACTCCATGCCAGGCACCGCACTGTGCCTACTGGATCTCATTTCATCCTCGACGCAGCCCAAGAAGTAGGGACAATTCCACCCCTCCCCACCCCAAGAAGTAAAGAGACAGAGACAGGCAGAGAGAACTCTCATCCCCTGGTTCACTCCTCCAATACCCACAATGGCCAAGAGGGAGCTGGACCAAAGCTGGGAGCTGAGAGCCCAATCCAGGTCTCCCACGCAGCTGGCAGGGACCCACGTACGTAAGCCAGCGCCTGCTGCGTCCCAGAGTGTACACTGGCAGGAAGCTGGATCAGAAGCAGAGGCAGGGGCCCGCACTGTGGTGTAGTGGGCAAAGCCACCTGCAGCATCGGCATCCCCTATGGGTGTTGGTTCAAGTCCTGGCTGCTCCACTTCCAACCCAACGCCCTTCTAATGTGCCTAAGTGCTTGGGCCCCTGTACCCACACGGGAGACCCAGAAGAAGCTCCTGGCTCCCAGCTTCGGATTAGCCCAGTTCTGGCTGTTGTGACCATCTGGAGAGTGAACCAGCAGATGGAAGATCTTGCTCTTTCTGTCTCTGTCTCTCTTTCTGTAACTCTGCCTTTCAGATAAATAAATAAGTATTTAAAAAACAAAAAAGCAGAGGCAGGACTTGAACCCAGGCACTCCAGTGTAGGATGTGGGCATCTTAGCTCTGCTCTTAGCCCCAGGCCAGACACCCACTGCAGCGGGGACCATTATTATCTGAATCTCCAGGCCAGCAAGTGAGACTCCGGCACGTGAATTAGCTTTCCGAAGCCCAGGGCAAGTACCTGGCACACGGTAACCGGGAACAGGCAGAGCAGAGGTGGAACTAGGGACTAAAGTATCATCATTCCTGGCTGGCACTGTGGCTCACTTGGCTAATCCTCTGCCTGCGGCGCCAGTACCCCAGGTTCTAGTCCCAGTTGGGGAGCCAGATTCTGTCCTGGTTGTTCTTCTTCCAGTCCAGCTCTCTGCTGTGGCCCAGGAAGGCAGTGGAGGATGGCCCAAGTGCTTGGGTCCTGCACCTGCACGGGAGACCAGGAGAAAGCACCTGGCTCTTGGCTTCAGATTGGTGCAGCGCGCCGGCCATAGCGGCCATTTGGGGGGTGAACCACTGGAAGGAAGACCTTTCTCTCTGTCTCTCTCTCTCTCACTGTCTAACTCTGCCTATAAAAAAGAGAGAGAGTAAGTAAGAAGGAAGGAAGGAAGGAAGGAAGGAAGGAAGGAAGGAAGGAAGGAAGGAAGGAAGGAAATCATTCCTGATCACCACACCCTGAAAGACAGCCAGCTCGGCACTGTGTACCAGGAAGCACCACTAAACATACTTGTCAGGTTTTGTGTTCTATAAACCTGGACCTTGCCTGCTTGCACACAACTGAGCAGGGACTTTCTTTCAACGGAGAGACCGTCTCGTCTTTCCAGATGGCCACAGACACAGCTGGCGTCCTCACGATCGCACGGCTGCCATTTAGTGAGCACAAGCTATGGACCGGTGCTGAGCTACAGGCTCAGCCGTGGGAGACTAACGCGGCGGCCATGCTGTGGACACCCAGAGGCAGGGCCCAGGCAGGGCCCAGGCAGGGCCGGCGGCCATGTCCCCGTCTGTCCTTTGCAAAGCTCTAGAGGACTCTGGCCTTGCCCCCAGCCCCTCATCATGTCACTTCCTCCCCACCTGCTGCCTGGCCATGGGCTCTGATGCAACCGATCCCAGGGCATCACCAGTATCAACAGAGACCTAGGATGAGGTGACTACCCCCACTGGGTCCATGTTCCTCAGAACCCCACCTGAAGCCTTGGCGCCACCAGGCTCTGTGCAGGAGTCCAGCCAGGTGACCTGGGCTGAGCGACTTCTGCATGGCACCTGGGTCCCTGGGACCCACTGCTGTCCACTTCCGCTCTCCCAGAGCCCGGGGCGTGCTATGCAGCAGCAGCCGCGCGCGAGGCCCCGAGCGCAATGCTGGCTCCGTGACTCCCCTGTGCTGTGCAGCCGTGTGGTCAGGCCCTGCCCCCTCTCTGATCCCCGACCCCGCCCTCTGCACCGGGCTCAGGGAAGTCTGCACTTTGGACAGCTGCAGCAAGGCTGTTCGTGCCGAGGCCCTGTGTGTGACGAGGCCGGCGTGTGGCGAGCACGAAGGAGTGCCTTTTACGCAGCAGCAGAAGCCATAACCATCGGAGCAGACACCCGTGGGACTCGGAGTGCTGCAGCCGATTCTCTGGGAAGGAGGCATGGGAAAGGTTGATCTGTGGCACTGAGAAGGGACGGTGATGACTGGGGCTTAGCTACACAGTGCAGCGACTACAGAGACCGACGAAATGAACCCAGAGAGGGACGGCAAATACAAATGTCAAACATGTGCAAAGTGCATAAGTGTATATCCACTCTGGAGGAGTGGGTTTCGAGTGTTTTCCTCATAACAAAATGTAAGTGTTTGTGGAGATAAGTATGTTTTCTATAACTTAAACACTATACAATGTATACACTGTATACACAATGTACATAACTTTATCAAAGCAGCCCATAATACCCCATATGTATGCACAATTTTTATGTCTTCATTAAATTAATTTTCTCCTTTTTTTTTAAGATTTATTTATTTGAAAGACAGAGTTACAGAGAGAGGCAGAGAGAGAGAGAGGTCTTCCATCTGTTGGTTCACTCCCCAGATGGCCGCAATGGCCAGAGCTGTGCCGAAGCCAGGAGCCAGAAGCTTCTCCCTGGTCTCCCACGCGGGTGCAGGGGCCCAAGGATTTGGGCCAGCTTCTACTGCTATCCCAGGCCACAGCAGAGAGCTGGATGGGAAGAGTAGCACCCGGGACTAGAACCAATACCCATATGGGATGCCGGCACTGCAGGCCAGGGTGTTAACCTGCTGTGCCACAGCACTGGCCCCAATGTTCTCTTTTTTCTTACCCATTGGCCCCATGAACATTCAGAAAATATCAGCAGACACTGAGCTGCCTCCTCCTCTCAGCTCCTCTACATGTGTTTGATCTCATTAATCTCCCTCTGTCAACAGCTTGGGGTCTGGTCTCAGGGTCCCCTCAGGACCCTGGAGGACCGGAAGTCCAGAGGAGCTGGACTAAAATCCTTTTCACGCTCTGCTCGATGCACAGGAGGGAAGGAAAGTGGGCGGGGCAAGGCGGGGCACAGGTGTTTTCCCTGTGGGCCTCTCCCTTCTTCCAAAAGATAAAAAAATTAAAAATAGGGGGCCGGTGCTGTGGGGTGGTGGGCTAAGTCTCCACCTGTGGCTCTGGCATCCCATATGGGGCGTGGTTTGAGTCCCGGCTGCTCCACTTCCCGTCCAGCTCCTTGCTATGGCCTAGGAAAGCAGCAGCAGATGACCCAAGTGCTTGGGCCCCTGCACCCACATGGGAAACCTAGAGGAAGCTCCTGGCTCCTGGCTCCTGGCTCCAGATCAGCCCAGCTCTGGGGACAGCAGCCATTTGTGGAGTGAACCAGTGGATGGAAGACTCTCTGTCTCTCCCTCTCCTTGTCTATAATTCTACCTCTCAAATAAATATATAAAAATCTTCACAAAAAAAAAAAAAGAGAAAAGAAAAGAAAAAGAAAACAACATCCAAAAACAAAACCCAGGCAGGACTTCCAGAGCATGCGCATAACTGCCTTCGGCACTGAAGCCCACAAGAGCAAAAGACACTGCAAGAAAAACTGTCGTGAGCCATGACGATTTGAACAGAAGAAAAAAATCACAAACCTCGGCAGATTTGCAATTTGGCAATAAAACAAAACAGTGGGCCCAGGAGCCAGCAAAGAAACCAGACAGGGCTGGCTGGCCATGGGAGGTGTGACCCCCGTCCCCTGGACTCATGGGGATCTGCTTCCCCAAAGAAAGACCACAATGCCTATGCTAACGCAAGGAACACAAACCCATGCCACGCACCCACACTGCCACAGCCTTGGAGCTAAGATGCACACAAGAGGGAGGAGTCAGCCACAGAAAAGGTGTCGCAGACAGAAGAAACACGTGCAAAAGTGGAAATGAAATGTTCACGTTCCGAGAATCCACAAGCAGCATCCCTGAGCCGACCCAACAGTCAGCACCGCAGTAGGGAGTCGTGGGGTGAACCCAGCGAGCCAGCCTCAAGGGCGGGAACTCGGCTCCCCGGCCCCGCGCCAACACCAAACCCGCGACACAGAGGCAGGGCAAGGGGCTGTGGAGGCTCTGTGCTGTGGCCTGCACGTAACACACCCTAGGACAGCAGCAGGCTCAGCGAGGCCAGGTGGCCAAGCCAGGCTCCCGCAGCCAGAGATGCCAGGGGCAGGGCCGGGACCCGAGCACTTGTCACCAGCCCTGAGCTCCAGCCACTGCTGCCTCCTTTCGGATGCAATCGGAAGCTGTTTATCTGCAAAACTGCTGAAAGTTTCAACGAGGTCCCTGGGGAGAGAGTGAGCTGGTGTGTGTGTGTGTGTGTGTGTGTGCATGTGCGTGCTATGTGCTCGCGTGTGCGAGGCAGGGGGCGGGGGCGCTGGGTAGTACATCCTGACTCCCAGCTTTCATCTGCTTCCTGCTAATCTGTCTAAAGACCTCTGGGAATACGGAGCTGTGGGCACGAGCAGCCCAGTTCCAACTCAATTAGGGCTTTCTGTGCTTTGACAGGGTCTCGGCTCACACAATCTCCTGGCTTTCATCCGGCCTCTGAAGACTTCCGCTGTCACCCTCCCCATTGTCACCGCCATGGCCTCCAGCACCCCCAGAGCCACAGCAGCCACATTCCTGGAGTACTCGGGGTGAGTCAAGCTGCAGGTTGTCAGTGGGGAGTGACCGTGCCCCTGGGTCCCGGGAGGCAGGTTGGATCGTCACCTCGAGGGGCCCGGGGCCAGAGACGCTGCCCACCACCGACAGTCACCCAGCCCCAGTGATGTCCGTGTTTCTAACTGGACACTGCCAAGAAAATGTGCCCCTGCGGCCTGTGCCCCAGCACAAGGGACTGCAGGACGACAACTGTTCCTGAGAGGTGCCCCCACCCACAGCCCCAGGACGGCCTGCAGCGAGAGGGACCCTGGGTAAGCCTCCGGCCCCCGCCGAGGACCTCTGTAGTCTGGAAAGCATCTCCCCTTGGGGGACTCCGTACGTCCTGTGTTATGTACAAGACCAAGGGGAACCTTTCCCAAGTTCTCACACGTGTTCTCACACGTGCTGGCAGCACCTCTGGCTCTGCTCTGACACCTCAGAGGAGAAGACATGCGCAAGTGAACCAGTAGACAGCAGCTCACTCTGTCTCTGTTTCTTTGCCTCTCAGATAATTTTTAAAACTCACAGACAACATGCCACGGTTCAGTATTAACATGCCTGCCTCAAAGACAGGGGCCCCACCAGGGACGAGGCAGGCCCAGAGGCCCAGTCGGGACGCATACCCCAGGCTCGGAAGGCACTTGACCGGGGCTGGGGAAGCAGCAGCGGCCAGGAGCCCAGCCCTGTGCCTGGTCTCTGTCTCCCCGTGCCAGGCACGGGGCAGGTGCTCAGATGCTGCCTTCAGGTGACGCGAGTCCTGCTGCCTCTCTTCACAGCCACTCCTGGAGACCACCCCTGCAGTGGGAGCTCCCCCGGGATGTGCCCCCCCCCCCAGGGAATGAAGCCACCGCCTGCAGGTTCCCTGTCAACCTTTCCCCTCCCAACCTGGCCCTGCAGTGTGGCAGGGAGGCGGATGCCAGGCCCCCAGGACACCAGGGCTGAAGGAAGGAGAGCCCTGGCTAGGCCACAGGGGCAGGAGCCTCGAGCCTTCCCCACGCCCTCCTCTGCTGGGTCAAGGTGGCCCCTGGCTTCCTCAAGCCGGCCCAGAATGTTCTCTCTGTGAATCGGAATTCAGGCCCCACCAGTGCCCTGATGTGGCTGGGTCAGCCTCTCCCCTCCCTGACACTCGGTCTCTCCTGATGATTGCACTTAGGGGCACCTTCTTGGAACCCTGTCCCCGGCACCCCGAGTCCAGGCTCTCGTCTTCACTAAAGGAAGATGGTCGCTGAGCGCCCTCTGGTGGCCAAACATGACACTGCAACACCAAGAAGTGGCCCCTGTTGGGTGCTGTCCAAGAAAATTAGTCCCCGGAGGAAACAGCGTCCCAGTGTCTATAGCCAACCAGCCACAGGGGTCTCACTGAACGCCACCCCTCTGTCCTCCCACCCACCGTGCTCACAAAGACAGGAGGCCTTTGAAGCTAGAGCTTGGAAAACCCTCCATCAGCCTGTCACCCAGGGTGCCCTGATAGCCCGCTACAAAGTCTGTCCGCCTCGTTTCTCCTCCGCTGAGCACCAGACTGAGCAGGGGAAAACAAAACCGCTAAAGAAAGAAAATGATCAGATGACAAAGCTAAGCTGAGCCCAGCTCCAAGGACAGGGCTGGCGAGGAGGGGGAGGGAGCAGGGTCTCCACTCTCCCTGCAGCTTCCCGTTTCCCTTTCCATGGGAGAAGTGACGTCCACAGGGAGACTGGAGTGTGAGAAACCCCGCATCCAGAATCCCACTAGAAAGATGGCTGCTCCCACCCCCAAGCCAACAGTGGCTCCCACCTGCAAGTGGCCCCCAGAGAGGACGGCTGGGCTGTGTCTGTATACCCAGCACTCCACAGAGCACAGGTGTGGTCCCCACCTCAGAGGACTCACAGGCTGGGGGGAACAGGCAAGAAAAGTCAAATGGGGCCAGTGTCATGGCACGGAAGGTTAAGCCGCAGCCTGCAGTGCCAGCATCCTGTGTGGGTTCCAGTTCGAGTCCCGGCTGCTCCACTTCCCATCCAGCTCCCTGCTAAGGCTCTTAGAAAGACAGCAGAAGATGGCCCAAGTGCTTCAGCCCCTGCCACCTACGCGGGAGACCTGGACGGCGCTCCTGGCTCTGAGCCTAAGCCTGGCCCGGCACTGGGCCTTCTGGGGAGTGAACAGCAGATGGAGGATGTGTGTGTGTGTGTGTGTGTGTGTGTGTATGAGAGAGAGAGAGAGAGAGAGAGAGAGAGAGAGAGACTGACTGTGCCTTTCACATAAATCTTTTACAAGAAAGAAAAGAGCAGGCAGCACGGAGAACGCTGTGTCATGACAGCGCGTGTCTGGGGTGAGGCTGATGTGAGCTGAAGCTCAGCTCTCCAAGTGCTGGCTGTGTGACTTCAGGCAAGTCCCTGACCCTCTCTGGGCATGCCCCCGCTTCCTGCCGTCCCGCCTTCCCCCGAGCCCTGGGTCTAGCAAGCGCTGGATAAATGACAGCCCTGTAACTCTGATCCCTCCTGTAAGCGCGGACTCGCTCCCCCCAGCCCTGGTGCTCCATGTCCCAGCTCTGTGCATTTACTCTGCTCTTCTTTATGCCGCGCTGAGCACTCTCCTGGTTCGCAACTTGTGTGCATTTGTTTTAACCGAATTCTTGCTTGATCTTTACCAACAGAGGTCACTAAACTTTTCTTTCAAGAGCCTGACTGCAAGGGTCTCAGGTCTGCAGGGCTGCAGATGCAGAGTCTCTGCCAACTGCACCACTCTGATGCAGCAACAGCCACAGGCAACAGGTGAACCAAGGAAGGCAGGGTTCCAATAAAACTTTATTTACAAAAGCAGGCAGAGGGCCAGCAGGCTCTGGTTTGCTTGCTCCTGATCTACAGAGTATCTCTCGTTATCTGCTCATTCTACCTCCCACACGACCCCATCACTGCCAGCCAAGGGTACCTCAAAACATTCATGCAAAATGGGATTAAAGAAAAACGTACTCCAGTACAAAAAAATAATTGAAGTCCATGCACATCAAGGGGTCTTCAAAAAGCTCATGCAAATACATATCATGGGAAAACAGGCAAAGGCTTCAGGGTTCTTGCACAGAAATAAAAGTTTTGGGAAGCCTCTCTCTTATGTCTCTTTCCTAGAGCAAATCTATAAATGCCTCGATTCTTCCCTCCGAGGACACAGTTTCACTTGTGTCAACACTAACAAAACCTAAGTAAGCAAAACTGGCAGGCTATGAAGGAAGGGACTGTCACAAAACCCTGAGGCAGCACCCCCTGCTGACATACAGCCCTGCACGGCTTTACAGAGAAAGACTTCTGCAGGCACACCTGCCCAGCAGGCGTCCGCCTCGCTTAGGAATGACGCAGCTCCTGTCAGTAATCCTTGTGGCCCACGATTATAGCCTCGAGGTACCTTGTGTAACCCTCCCCCACTTCGCCTTTGAAAGCTTCCCCTTAGCACAGGTGTTGGAGCTGCGGCGAAGTCACTGCTTGGGACGCCCACAGCCCACATGAGTGTGGGCGCTGAGTCCTGGCTGCTCCGCTTCCGATCCAGCTCCCTGCTAAGGCACCTGGGAAAGCAGCAGAAGATGGCCCAAGGGCTTGGGCCCCTGCCACTCAGGTGAGACCCGAATGGAGTTCTAGGCTCCTGGCTTCAACCTGGCCCAGCCCTGGCCACTGAGACCGTCTAGGGAGTGAACTACAGGACCTGCGGAAGATCCTTTTGTCTTTCCCTCTCCCTCTACCACTCTGCCTTTCAATAAATAAAATAAACCTTAAAGAAAAGAAAAACAATTCAGCAAAGCAAAAGGCCACTTGAGTGCAAATTGTGATCACAAAGAAGCAGAGTGGTCCTGTAGCTTCCAGCAAGCCTGTCTCAATCTCGGAATGTTCTAGAAAGAAGCAAAAATAATCTTGCTCCAGGCAGTGTTCTTTTGTATCCCTCAAGCCCTCCCTGCCTCCCCACTGCACATTCACTGCCCCTTTTTCAAGTTTTATTTTCATTTTACTTGAAAGGCAGGGACACAGAGAGAGACAAAGAGATCTTCCATCTGTTGGTTTACTCCCCAGATGCCCTCAATGGCTGAAACTGGGCCAGGCCAAAGCCAACAGCTAGAACCCCACCCGGGTCTCCACTGGGTGGCAGGGAGCCACCTTAACTGCTGCACCAAATGTCCACCCCTTTACTGCGCCTTTTCATGCTCCCAAGAAAGCCTCACACCCCGGGTCACAGGCATGGCCGGGAAGGATAAGGAGGGCCCAGATCTGCTGGGAGTTTTCCCATCTGTGAAATGGGCACTGGGCCTGCTCTGGCCCTTCCCCACATACACACACAGCCATGAGCTCACAACAAGTCACGCGGGTGCGGGTGCTCTGTGTAGGTGCCACTCGGCTCTCGGAGTTCGCCCACGGCCTCAAAGTGAGCGTCTTGTTCCCCCTCTTCCCTGCAAAGCCCCCAGGGCTGCCCCCACAGCAGAGCACAGCAGAAGCACGGGGACCAGGGAAAGTTGTCACACGGGCCTGGGTCCGACACTCAGCTGCTGGGTGAGCCCAGGCAAAGACCCACCTCTCTGAGCCTCGACTATCACACCAGAAAATGGAAATCACAATCCTACTGGCCTCGGGAGCTAGCTAAGAGGATGGGATGAGGCAGAAACACACAACGATGATCCCGCATGGGACCCAGGCCTGCAAAAGCCAACCTCCACCATCGTCATCAACCCCCTCGCTCACTCCATGACCGCTCTGTGCACTCCAGCTCTGGGACTGTCCCGGCACACGGGTTCTCAGTGTGGTCCCCAAACTGGCATCATCAACATCACCTGTGCAGATGCCCAGGCGTCTCCCTGGACTGGGCTGAAAGGGGAGTTCTGGCATGGTGCCCCCCTAAAAGACTACGATGCATGCAGAGGTTTGGAAACCTCTGTCTGAATGGGAAAGAAGCATGCATGCAAATAAACAAAACCACTTGAGGTGTGGTTGGATCTATGAAATAAAGGAATGAAGGGAAAACAAGGCAGTGCCACATGCCACCGTCACCCCAGTCCTAGGAGAACTCCCGCCCACCAGAGGCAAGAACACGCCCTTCCAACATCCACATCACCTGCGCCCTAGAGCCTCGGCTCTGGAGGACCGTGGGCCGTGGAAACGCTGTGTGGCCAGGCAGGCGTGGGCGACCCCTAGAGAACAGCAGCCCCAACGTGGAGTGGGGAACGGGCTATGGAGCTGCAGCAGTGCTGGGGGGACCGTGGCTCAAGGAGGAGAGAAAGAAGGAAGGCGCTGAATTGGAACTCAAGTCCAGGGGCCCCGCCATGGTCTGGCTGCTTGTGCCCCCCCAAGTTCACGTGCTGCAATCTAACCCCCCAGGTGAGGGTACCAGAGCGGGGGTCTTGGGGGTGAAGAGGTCACAGAAGCAGCCCCAGAGGGCAGTCTTTGCCTCCTGTCCTGTGAAGCCACAAGGTGGCCCCTGTGAGGAGTCGGCCGTCGTCAGACCTCAGAGCTGCCTGCACACTGGTCTCGGGTGGCCCCGTTCCTGGAACTGTGGGCAACACACTGCTACTGTTTATAAACCACTCAGAATACAGTATTGTGTTCTAACAGCCTGAAAGTACCACAGGCTCCTTAGAGCAAAAAGAGAGGAGGGTAGGAAGAAAGAGAGAAGTGCACTGGAGACAGAAAAAGGCTAGGGGCCCCTGGTCATGGTGGTGATGGTGGTAATGACGGTATCAGGATGGCGGTGACGGCGATGACTGTGTTGGTGATGGCAGCCATTGTAGGATGGGGTGGGGACGGTGATGGTGGTGGTGACAGTATGGTGAGGATGATGGCAATGATGGTGATGTGATGGCGGCGGCAATGGTAATGTTAGTGATGGTGGTAGTGGCTGCAGGATGGGGCGGAGACAATGATAGTGATGTTGGTGATGATGGTGATGGTGATGATGGTGGTGATGGTGTGATGGTGATGGTGGTATGGTGACCATGTTAGTGATGTTGGTGATGGTGACAATGATGGTGACAGTGCTGATGGTGGTGATGGTGTGATGGTGATGGTGGTATGGTGACGGTGTTAGTGATGGTGATGATGGTGATGGTGACAACGATGGTGATGTGATGATGGTGAGGAGATGGTGGTGGCAGTGGTGACAATGTTAGTGATGGAGGTGACGGTGACGGCTGCAGGACGGGGTGGAGACAGTGACAGTGGTGGTGATGCTGACACCATGACAACAACAGGATGGATCAAGTTCTTAATCCAGGCCAGGCCCTCGGACCGCCTGTACCATCTCCCATAACCCTGCCAAGGGCCAGTGACACAGCCATGACCAGATCCCCACCCCACTGTGGGAAGCAGAGCTCAGCACCAGGAAGTGCCTTCCCCAGAATCACTGAGCCAACAAGACTGCTCAGCCAGAACTTCAACCCGGCTGCTGGGCTCCAGGTCCAGCACCCTTAGCAGATGACTGGAGACTGGGAAGCAGAGGGGAACAGTGCAGAAGACCAAGCCCTGGCCACGCCCCAGGCCCGGAGGACACCCCCTTAGCCTGCTCCGTTTTCCCTCCTCCACAGCACGGACTACCCTGATGCACCAAGCCACGTTCGTGCTCCTGACGACAATCACTTATTCTCTGATCCCTCCTAGAACAGACTCCCCCGGGGACACATGTGAAAGCAGGCATCCCCAGAGCTAAGAACGGTGCCAGGGGGCTGGCGTTGTGCGCAGTGGGCTAAGCCACTGCTCACAACACCGACATCCTGTGTCACAGCACTGGTCCCAGTCCCAACTGCTCTGCTTCCAATGCAGCGCCCTGCCAATAGGAATGGGAAAGCAATGGAAGATGGCCCAAGGACTTGGGTCCCTGTCATGCATAGGGGAGACCCAGATGGAGTTTCTGGCTCCTGGCTGTGGCCTGGCCCAGCTCTAATAGTTGCAGCCACTTGGGGAGTGAACCAGTAGATAGAAGATCTCTCTCTCTCTCTCTCACACACACACACACACACACAGTCTTTCAAATAAACAAATCTTTTAGGAAGATAAATCAAGCTTTTGCCATCCTCTGCGAATGAGAGAGAGAGAGAGAGAGAGAGAGAGAGGCTGGTTGATACGTATCTTGGTCAGGCACACAGGCACAAAGCTGTCCTTCCTCCATTTTTGCAGCCAACACGTGTGTCCCTTCAGTCGCTAACAAACATGTGCTGAGCCCCCACCCCATGCTGGATTTCAAAATGTCTGATTTCCTCATTGTAGCCCTGGTTGAGAGCTGGAGACATCAACACAAATATGACAAAGCCTGCAGGAAGCAGGAGTCTGGGGAGACTAACACAGTACCCAGCGGAGGGTGGAAATGATGGAATCACACAGCTCCCACGGTGGCAAGAAGCGCCAAGGGACTGTCATTTCTGAGGGTAGAATTTGAGAGCAGGATCTTAGCAGACAGCTCACTGCTGCCCCCTGGTGGAGATGAGGAGGAAGCACCGCATGGCAGTCATCTGCCCAGCCTGCCCACAGCAAGGTCATAGTGCGACAAGGCAGGGAGGCAAGGAGACCACCGCCGTAAGGGACGGCCACGTGCTGGCAGACGCACGCAATTCAATCACTCGTTCCACCAAGCTCAGAGGCCTTGCAGCAGGCGCGTGCCTGGCATGCTGGGAAGAACCGAGGCGGGCAGAAAGGAAATGAGCAAGACGGAGAGGAGAGGCCGGGCCAGAGGTGCCGAGGTCCAGCCCTTGGAGGCCCTGGGGCCACGGCCAAGGGGTCAGCTGGGCTTCAGACCCAGGAAAGGCCTGCGAGAGGACCACGCTTCGGGTGGGGCCTGAGGATGCCAGAGATTCACTAGAAAGACCCGGAGAAGGGACCCCTGGGCCATGGGTGAGGCGGAGCCCACACCGGGCCCAGGGGATGGACGTGTTGGTCACTGATGGCTAGAGAGGGGTCATGACCTGTGGGGCTCCCAGTGAGAGCCAAGCCTGGGGGGTGCCCTGTGACCACGGGATGCAGAGGGGGAGGGCATATTCACTCAAAAGTATCTGCAGGACCCCCACTGCATGCCTGGTGCTGCCCTGCAGCCTGGGAACAAGACAGGGGCTCCTGCAGCCTGCAGCCTGCAGCCCGGCGCGGGGCCGGAGGCCTCTGATTAAAAAATCGCCCCCCAAATCAGAATCAAAATGTGCTCTGCGTCCTGCCTCCCTCCTACAGCAATGAGAAGTGGCCAGGGACACTCGGGAGAGTCAGAGCCAGGGACCGGCCCTGCACGGGGAGGTCTTAGCAAGGGGTCTTAGCTGAGCCGACCTCAGCCCTGAGCAGTGGGGAACTGGCTCTAAGCACGAGGCACCAAGGGATTTGCTTAGAGGACGCTGTCTCAGGACCTCCCCCGGCAACGTGCGGCGGTTCTTTTAAAGGATGAAGAGCGCTGGCTGAGTCAGAGGACGCTGCAGGCGCTGGACCGGGAAGCCCCCTCTCGGCCGTGCTGGCGCAGCCGGGTCGTGGGCCGACAGCTCCGTGCCACGGCTAAGGAGCACATGACTGTCCCAGCAGTCCCTGCCGGTGGCTTTGCTTCCCAGAGAACATCCGGAAAGATCTAGAGCCCCTGCCGTCTGTAATGACTGCAAACGGGGCAGGAGGCAGGGGCGTCCTTATCTATGGGGCGGGGGCAAGGGTCTGCTCAGGACAACCCTCGACTCACGGTCCCTTCTGAGGTGGGCTGTAGCCCGAATCAGGAGGAAGAATGCAAACGGGCACGCGTGGGGGCTCGGCCAACGGTGGCTTCCCACACGCTGTCTGTTCACCGCCCTGCCTCCCGACTGCTGGCTCCTAACAGCGTGGGGCAGTACTTGTCCAGGGTTGGAGTTCGTTCCAGCAAGGGCACCTGACACCGCAGACTGGTGTTCAACAGTGACACCTGCTGGCGGGAACGGGCATAGCCGCGTCCATGGGCCCAGAACGCTGGCGGTGAGGCGATGCATGCAGACGACCCCTGGGGACTGAAAGACCCCAGAGGTGGTGAAGGAATCGCCAGACTGGAGAGAAGCAGAAGTCGCAAGAGAAGGCTGAGTGCTGCCAGCTACAAACAGCAAACAGGTACTTGGGCGATTAACTGGAACAACCAGGAGAGGTGACACTACACATGGACCCCAAACCCATTGAACAAATCAGAGGTTATTTTATTGGGTAAATTTTAGATAGATAAATATACATATAGAGATATAGCTTCCAAATAATATGTATGGGTAGTCCCAATTCTGCCCTATAAGAAATGTATACACATACCCATTTGGGGGAAGAATTATACCAAAATTCATATGGACATGACAGCAGGTCCTTAGGGGATGGGAACTTAGGTCATTATTTTTTAAGTCTATTTTCTAATTTATGATACCACGAATGCATATCATTTATGTAAAAAGTCAGAAGCAAAACGAATGCATATCATTTATGTAAAAAGTCAGAAGCCACACGCTGACCCAAAATCAAACGTCCAGCCAAAAGGCCCAGGTTGCCTGTGCACACTGCATATCCGACACCTGTCACCCAACCCGAGGCCCCTGCAGCCTCAACAGGTGAGCGCAGGCAGGAGGTCAGCGCCGGCAGGCTCCGCCCCTCCATCCAGCCTGCAGCCCCAGGCCCGGCTCGCCCGCCTAGGCTCAGCAGCAGCTCCGCCCAGCCCGGGAGCTCACCTGACGTGTGCACGTGGCGCAGGCAGGACAATGAGGCGTTGAGGCGCGCACACTCCTCCCGGTTGACTCCGTATTTCTCCACCGTCTCGCACACCTGCTCGTCCGTCATCTCCAGCAGGTCCTCCAGGCTCAGCTGGCCGGGGGAGATTTCCTAGGGCAGGGCACGGAGAACGACAGTCACCTGGGTGGCCACTGGGCAGAGGGCACGGCGTCCCAGACTCCATGCTGCCCTGCGGCCGTGCCCTCGGGAAAGGGCTGACAGCTGGGGCGGGGGCTCAGGGCTGGACTTGACCCTGGGCCACCTGCAGCCCGGGACAAGGCGAGAAAACAGAGGACAGTGCACAGTGGGCAAGGGGCAGGGAGAGGCAGGATCCCCAGCTGTGTGTGCACTGAGCGTGTGTCCCCTCACGGCCACCTGGATCTCCCCTGTGCCCACAGTGATACAGACGCACCTCACCCGTTGTCAAATGCATGCACTGTGCTCCCTCGGGTGTGTCTATGGTGAGACATACAAGCAGGACACACAATCACACCCAAGGAGATCACGGGAAACAAATAAGTTGACTGGAGTGCAGAAACTTTGAAAATGCGTGTACTGTTGTTTTTTCATAATATGCCTCTCCGTGAACGTCGGAGGAACCCCTTGTATGAAGATTCTGAAAATCTCTTGCACTAAAATCTTTGGCATTTGCAGCATCGAGGAATTCTCTTTTACAGCCCCGTTTTCACATCTGACATTATTGCAGTCTATGGATGGCAATTCTGGACAAGACTGTGGAGCACCTCTGCCCTCTTGTGGCCACATCTGGGTATGGCAACAAAATACAGATTGCACCTTATTCGGTGAGACAGAAAGCGGCCCACCACTTCCGCACAAACATTCTCTCCAAAAACAGGAGCTGCAGGGCAACAGCCCAAGCTCGACCAGTGCCTTAGCAACTGAACACAGCAGAGGCATGGAGGGGACGGGGACAGAGCCACGCTGCGGTGCACTCCAGGAGGGACCCGGCACAGGCAGCCTCCGGCTCCAGGGGGCAAACCGGATGGCCCCTGGGAGGGGTCGAGTCCCGGCAGAAAGGAGTCTCCTCTTTGCCACAGGACTTGCTTGGGCATTTTTGCCCTGTGACTTAAAAATACAATCAGTCTACACTGAAGCCTCGGATGGCAAAAAATATCAGACAAGCAATGATTTTATGATACAAAAAGTGGGGAGAGCCATCACAACCCTGGACCAGAGCAGCCGCCCTTCTGGTGGGTGAAGTCACGGTCCCAAGGGGCAGTGTTTGTCCCTGCAGCCCACCACCCCCTATCAAAGTGCCCGGGGCTTCAGCTTCTCGATTCCCAATGCCAGGTTCCTGCCAACGCGGGCCCTGGGAGGCAGTGGTCGGGTTCCTGCCGCTCACACAGGTGACTAGAACTGAGTTCCCGGCTCCTGGCTTCAGCCTCAGCCCAGCCCTCGCCAATGCAGGCGTTTGGAGAACGATCCAGCAGATTGAATCTCTCTCTCTCTCTCTCTCTCTCCCCACACCCAATAAATACTTTTTAAAAAAGTAACAGTAATAACAGCTGGGATGGTGGGAGCACTGTTTTAGGTGCTTCTCATGAGTTTTCTTTCAGTGCCACAAAACCACATAAAGGAGGTATTTGCATGACCACCATCTGCAGCCCTGGGACACTGGAACTCCGAGAGGCTGCACAAGTCACTCGAGGCCACACAGCGAGGGAGGGGCCGAGCCACCGTGTGAACCCAGGCTGGCCTCCCCTGCGAGCTTTCTCCAGTCTCCCTGCTCCTGCACAGAGCGGCGCCCTCTGGTGGACACATGCTAGAACTGCAGGCAGAGAGCGGGGTCCCCAGCTCCGCCCCCACCCCCTGGCCGGTGGCCTTGAACTCAAGATGCTCACAGGTACCTGTGGGCCAGGCACATGTCAACGGGCGGAGCAGTGAACCACAGGGTGGCCGGGGGCCGCCGGGAGCCAGCCCGCCCTGGTCATCATCCCTAGACGGCAGCTCAGCTCCGTCCGCTCGGAAACCCCAACTTCTCAAGCGAATCAAGTGAACCCACACAAATGAAACCTGTGCTTAGCCTCACGTGGACGCTTCCTTCCAAGGATCCCGGACAGGAAGCCCCACCTTGGCTCCGCGGCGGGGCAGCTGAGCTGACCACTGCGCATGGGTGACGTGGGGGGGAGGGCTGCATGTATCTTGGGGGAGGCTCTTGACCTTGGGATGCCAAGATGGCTTCCGCAGGTGGGGCAACCCCTTCAGACAGGGCTCTCGGCCCCTGGGGCAGCGGTCAGCCCCTCCACTTCCGCCCAGCTCAGCGTGCCCCCCGGAGCCCGTGCAAGCTGGCTTCTGCCAGCCTCACTCAGCAGCCGGACTGGCCGCTTCCTCTCTGACGCGGGCACTGCGGACGCAAGCGTCTGAGTTGGTTTTAGGAACAGCCCGGCGCCCTCACGGGAACCCTGGGTACTGGGCTCTCAGAGGCCAGGGGAACAGCACCTCTCTTCTGCTTTTTCTGAGAGGCAGAGAGGCAGCCATCTGCGGGTTCACACTCCCAGGGACCCCCGGTGGCCCCCGACCAGGGCTGAAGCTGGGACCCAGGAACCCAATCCAGGTCTCCCCAATCCAGGTCTCCCACGTGAGCGCAGGAACTGTCCGCCTCCCAGGTCTGCACCAGCAGGAAGCCGGAGTCAGGAGTGGGCGCGAGACCCGGCCCTGCCCACGTGGGACCCAGGCAGGTCATCATCTCACCCGCCAGGCCAGCACCCGCCCCGGCTCACGAAGGACAGGGCTGCCCCCGCGGGCAGGCACCGGACGCGAGGCACCGGAGCTCAGCTTTGCCGCCGGGAAACCTGCGGCTTCCCACCAACAGCAGTGATCGGAGAAGGCTGACGGCTATGAGCGGCACCAGGAGCCCCGTAGGAGCTGGGCACCGAAATGGGCTCATCCCACTGGCCTCGGCGGCGCACGAGAACAGGAGAGACCTTAGCCCTGTCCAGCCGCGGCTCCGACACAGGGCTTCCGACAGATGCGGCCGCCACCGGCCACAGGAGCCACCACGCGGCACGCAGAGGCTGCACCAGTTAAACATCCCGAGTGCGCAGCGGCTACCAGCGGCCAGTGGCCGCCGCCCTGGGCAGCACAGACAGCAGGCCCGTCCACCGTGGTAGAAAAAAAGTTGCCCTGGCCAGAGCCGGCCTGGTGACCCTGTCGCTAAGTGTCAAGGCGTGGGCAGAGCCCAGGGGCCCTCCGACCAGACGGCAGCCTCAGCGAGCCCGTGGGGCAGCATCGGAAGGCCCGCGTGTTGCCGGGGGACACGCACTGCCTGCGGGCCGACTGCGGGCCGGGGGCCGGGCGCCTGCCCAGGGAGGGGCCGCCCGCGGCGAGGCTGCTAAGGGGCAGGGGCCCAGGGCCCCCCGCGGTCACCTCCAGGACTTCCTTGCGCACGTCGACCACCCTGAACCAGTGCCGCAGCTGCGGGAAGCCGTCCAGCTCGGCGTTGCGCTCCTGCAGGGCCACCTTCTTCTTGCAGGACAGCTGCCGGCTGAAGTACTTGACCAGCTTGCTCTGTGGAGACACACACATGCGCACACGCGGTCAGAGGACCCGTCCGAGAGGCCCGGCCACCGCCCAGCGCCGCCCCCACCCCCGCCCTGGTGCAGCCACAAGGTGACCTTGCTTCCCACCTGCTGGGGAGCGGGCAAGGTTTGCGTGTATCCCCGCAAAGGCTCACGGGCCGGAAGCCAGGCCCGCAGGGTGTGACGGGATTGAGAGGTGATGGAGCTTCAAGAGGCGGGGCCTAGTGGGAGGTGATGACGTCATGGAGGCACCTTCGCCTCCTTCGTTCTCGCGAGAACTGAGTGTCAGCGAGATCATGGCGCACACACCGGAAGTCGTCTACCACGGTTGTGACACAGCCGAGGGGCCTCACCAGGACACCCACGCCATACTGGTTGCATCTTCAGCCACCGGACTCAAGAGTCAAGTACACTTTCTCTGCAAAGCATCCAGCCTCAGGCACTTTGCTAGAGCGACGCGGGGTGGACGAAGACGGCGCCCTTGTCCCAACCACGCCGGGCAAGCAGGGCGGCAGGCAACGGGAGGCCCCACCGCTGCACCTGCGTGGACCCCTGACCCCGCAAGTCCACTGCCGGAACTCACCCGGCAGACACCCATCCTGCGCGCAATCGCCCCGTCAAAGGAGTGTTCTGACAGTGCTAAGTGCAATGGCGAGGGACGGCCGCAGCCCTGAGCGTCCATCCGTCCGTCCGTCCGCCCGCGGGAAACTCCTGCACCCACAACGCCAGGGCCGCCCAGACACGCTCTCTGCAGCCCTGGAGTGAGGGCTCCAGCAATCTGGTTCCTGCCACTCACGTGGGAGACCTGGTTGCCTTCCAGGCCGCTTGATCTGGCACTGGCCCAGCCCCAGCCCTGGCAGGCATTTGATGAGTAAACCAGCGGGTGGGAGCGCTCCTTCTCTGTGGGCTTGCGCTTCTCTGCCTCTCAAAAAAAAAAAGTATATATGTATCAAAAATCACATTATTCCCTGTAAATATGTATGATTACTCTTCACCAAAAAACACTTTAATATGATACATTTAAAATATTAAAAAATTTAAAAATAAGTATTTAGTACAAAATAATTGAAATCTATGCATATAGGGGTTTTCAAAAAGTCTGGGAAATTACCATGTTATGAAAAAATATGCATTGCTTTCAAAATATTTTGCATCAAAATAAACTTAGCTCTACTTTTCCAGGAATCTTGTGAAATGCCCTCTTACAACCATCTTTGCGACTTAAAACATAATTACTGAAGCTAATTAAATGAAACAACATGACAACCCTTGGGCACGTAGCTATGGGGGTTTTCATAGTCGAGAGGGTAGTCCTGGAGTGCCAGGATCCCAAACCCAGAGCCAGGAATGGCTCAGCGGGTGCCTGGCTCTCGCTTCCGGTCTGTGCTCCCCAGGTATCTGACAGGGACCTGGGCCTGGCCAAACAGCCTTGCTGGGATCACAAATGACCCACCAGGGCCACTCAGCACCTCCCAAGACCTCATCCCAGCACACAGGACACCGCCCTCCACCACTGGAGCTGCCCACAGGGTGTCCCGGAAGCCTGGAGCCACCCGGCCCATCCCTGCCGCCGTCTGAGGGCTGGCGTGAGATGGAAGCCCACTGGGAAGAAAGCAGAGCCAGGAATGGGCCCCCTCCAGACCACATCCATCACGTGGGCCCTGATAACCACATCCATCACACATGGCCTCCAGATAACCCTGGGCTCAGCAGTGACGTGTGGAGCCCACGGCATCTCTCCCTTTGCTTACACTGGGGGGAGCTGGGTTCCTGTCCCCAAGCCTCTTGCCCCAGGGAACAGCTAAAGGGTGGCGAGTCCACACACACTAAGGGTATCCCTGCCTCTCGGGAGGGCCCCTGGTGGTGACATTGAACCCGCTCGGATAACCCGAAATGACCGTCCCATCTCAAGATCCTCAATTACACCTGCAGAAGCCCTTTTGCTGGGTAAGGGATCGGGACCTGAGTAGCCCTGGGAGGATATTACCCATCTCACCGTATCTGTGTGGTTTTCCTTGGCAACAGGTTCAGCTCTACCAGGTTTACCAAGTACATACTGAGGCCCTGCCACAGAGCTAGAGTGCACTTGGGCAGAGGCATCCAGAGAAGGGGGCAGAGAGGGTCCTGGGGAGCAGGTGCTCCAGCTGGTGGTTAAGAAGCGGTTAGGACACGCGTGAGTCTCATATCTGAGTGCCTGGGTTTGAGTCCCGACTCTAGCTGCTGGCAAGTGCAGCCCCTGGGGGCAGTGGTGATGGCCCAAGGTGTGGGTTCCTGTCTCCCACGCGGGGTACCTGGATGGAGTTCCTGGCTCTCAGCCTCATTGTGGGCATTCCAGGGGGTGAACCTCCTCTCTCTCCTCTCTCTCTCTCTCTCTGCTGCTGCTGCTCAAATAAATGACATCTTTTTAAATGAAAGAGATGGCTCTGAGCCCTACGGGGCTCCCAGACAATCGCAGAAAAAGGTGAGCAAACGGTCAGTGCTGGGGACACTTGGAGGTCATGACCGGAGGTAACACGGGTGCAGAAAAGCCCCTGGGACAGTGCCAGCTGCCAGCGAACACCCTGCCCGTACACATATACTTTACTCAGTCCTCATGCTTACTAGCATCCGTTGCCACCATTTTCAAAGAAGAATATTCCACGTGGAATGCTGAATGTCTGGTGTCTGCTGCAGAATCCAAAGACCGGCTCCACGGACTCGCATTCGAGGCCAGGCAGCAGGGCTGGGGCAGTGTGGGGTGTGCCCCGGGCAGCCCACACCTCACCACTCCCTACCGCGCCCTGCCTCTGCGGCCAGCCTGACCACGTTGCAGGGTGGAAAGCCACAGAAGAAAGGAGACTATTTCTTTTGCTACCATCTCCACTTAAAATGAAGAGAAAAAAAAAAAAAAAAAAACTGGATTCTAAGAAAGATGGCAATGGTGGAAGGAGACTTCTTGAAATCTCCCTGAAGCCTCTCTTGTGAAAATTGACAAAAGGACAGCAAAAGCTTTCAAATCCATGAAAATGGTTTCTAAAGGAATCCTGCGTCTCAGAATCCATACTGCAGAAATGCTCACGCGTGTGTGTGTGGCAGAGGCTGAGAGGCTTCCTGGTCTTTGCAGCACAGTTTGGGGTTTTAAAAACTTTAAGTTGGGGCCGATGCTGTGGTATAGTAGGCTAAGCCTCCACCTGCGGCACCGGCATCCCATGTGGGCACCAGTTCTAGTCCCAGCTGCTCTTCTTTTGACCCAGCTCTCTGCTATGGCCTGGGAAAGCAGAAGAAGATGGCCCAAGTCCTTGGGCCCCTGCACCCACATGGGAGACCCGGAGGAAGCTCCTGGCTCCTGGCTTTGGCCTGGCCCAGCTCCAGTCATTGCAACCATTTGGGAGTGAAGCAGTGGCTGGAAGACCTCTTTCTCTGTCTCTCCCTCTCTCTGTAACTCTACCGCACAAGTAAATAAATAAAATCTTAAAAAAAAAAACTTGAAGGTAGTTTTTAAAATATGCATTAGTAGAAAAGCTAAATATCAGTAAGTTGTAGCACATCACAGAACAGAATTCTATGTAAATTTTTAAAAAGGAAGATTGATACATGTTGATTTGAGTAACTCTCCAAGATGCTCATCGCCAAGGAAAACTCAATTGACAGAGACACTGCATAATAGGATTGCATTTACATTTTTAAAAATTCTACACACGTTTCTAATGCGTAGGAAAGCATCTGGCAGAACACAGCATATACAAACACAAGAGTATGGGGGTGACCAGTGGCTCTGCATTCTACTATGCACAATTATTGTTTTAGTGTTCAAAATCAGCACATGTTACTTTGCTTTTTCAATATTTAGAATTTTCTTTTAAACACACCTTTTCTAGTTATCTACTCTGTTTATTTGAAAGATGAAGACAGGCCAAAGTCTCCCGCCCACTGGTTCAATCCCCCAATGCCCACAACTAGGGGCTGGGCCAGGCCGAAGCCAGGAGCTGAAAACTTAGTCTGGGTCTCCCATGTGGGCAACAGGAGCCAAGTACTTGAGCCATCACCTGCTGCCTCTTAGGGGGCACATTAGCAGAAGCTGGAATCATGGGCAAACCCAGGCGCTCTGATAAGAGATGCATGCATTGTAACCACTGCACCCAACACCAGTCCCTAGAACTTTGTTCTTAATTAAGACTCAGCTGTGGGCTGGTGCGGTGGTTCACTTGGTTAATCCTCTGCCTGCGGCGCCGGCATCCCAAATGGGCACCAGTTCTAGTCCCGGTTGCTCCTCTTCCAGTCCAGCTCTCTGCTGTGGCCCGGGAAGGCAGTGGAGGATGGCCCAAGTGCTTGGGCCCTGCACCCCATGGGAGACCAGGAGGAAGCACCTGGCTCCTGGGTTCAGATCGGTGCAGCGCCGGCCGTAGCGGCCGTTTTGGGGGGTGAACCAATGGAAAGGAAGACCTTTCTCTCTGTCTCTCTCTCTCTAACTCATCTGTCAAAAAAAAAAAACTCAGCTGAAATCCTCTGTCCACACTTCATACACACCTAATCTTTGTCTCAGGCAACAAGTATTTATTAAGTCCAATTGCATATAGGACACTGGTCTGGGCTCTGGGGATCAATAAGAAACACAATTGACCAACGGTTCACTTTGTTTCTGACATTTTCTGCATACAGAATTAAGGCCAATCCTGAATTTCTAGAAAAAAAAATTAGATATGAAGTCTGTATCTAACACCTACCACCATTTATACCTTTAGTACGCCTGCTTCTATTGCTGCAATGAAATACCCAAGACAGGGTACTTTATAACGAAGTTTATGGGGGCCAGCGTTTATGTGCCGTAGCAGGTAAAGCCACTGCCTGTGATGTCGGCAGCCCATTTGGGTGCCACTTCATGTCCCGGCTGCTCCACTTCTGATCCAGCTCCCTGCTGATGCACCTGGGAAAGCGGTGGAGGATGGCCCAAGTGCTTAGGTGCCTGCACCCACATGGGAGACTGGAATGAAATTCTTGACTCCTGGTTTCAGCCAGGCCAAACCCTGGCCATTACAGCTATTTGGAGGAGTGAACCAGGAGACAGAGAACTCTCTCTCTCTCTCTCTCTTTGTAGCTCTGTCTTTCAAGTAAATAAATAAATCTATTTTTAAAATATTTATGAAGCTCTCAGTTTCAGAGGCTGAAAGTCCAGGATTGGGAGGCCCCACATGTTCAGCCTCTGGTGAGGGTCTCAGGGCAGAAGGCACCACAGGAATTAGCATGGAAGACCTCACAGGGTGAGACAGAACTAGCCAGCGAATCACAGGCCAGGCTCACTCTTTTTTTTTTTTTTTAAGATTTTTTTTTTTATTTGAAAGTTACAGAGAGAGAGGTCATCCATCCACTGGTTCACTCCTCAAATGACTGCAACAGTCAGAGCTGAGCTGATCTGAAGCCAGGAGCCAGGAGCTTCTTCCAGGTCTCCCATATGGGTGCAGGGGCCCAAGGACTTGGGCCATCTTCTACTGCTTTCCCAGGCCATAACAGAGAGCTAGATCAGAAGTGAAGCAGCAGGGATTCGAACAGGTGCCCACATGGGATGCTGGCACTGCAGGCTGGTGCTTTCACCCACTGTGCCACAATGTCGGCCCCCAGGCTCGCTTTTTTTTTTTTTTTCTTTTTTGGACAGGTAGAGTTATAGACTGTGAGAGAAAGAGACAGAGAGAAAGGTCTTCCTTCCGTTGGTTCACCCCACAAATGGCCACTAAAGCCGGTGCACTGCACCAATCCGAAGCCAGGAGCCAGGTGCTTCTCCTGGTCTCCCATGCGGGTGCAGGGCCCAAGCACTTGGGCCATCCTCCACTACACTCCCGGGCCACAGCAGAGAGCTGGACTGGAAGAGGAGCAACCGGGACTAGAACCCGACGCCCATATGGGATGTCAGCGCCGCAGGCAGGTGGAGGATTAACCAAGTGAGCCACAGCGCCAGCCCCCAGGCTCGCTCTTGTAATAGGAACCAACCAGGCCCCTGGAGCACTACAGGAATCCCTTTCAAGGGTGGCACCCCTATGACAAAACGAGCTTCTGCCAGGACCCACCCCAGAGGCCATACCGCCTCCCAACATGGCCATGGCGGGGGTGGGAGGGGGCAGGTAGCTTCCAGCACAGGCACCTCTGGAAGACACACTCAAACCACAGTCAAACCGTGGCATCATCCACGCTAATAACTCACAGGGAAAAAAAAAATAACACTCTCGGGATTATTCTTTCTGACCGTGTGGGAAGGAAACTCATGCAATCAACAGCAAAATGCATCCTCGAGTCCCTGAGAAAATGGCAGTCTTCAGGAAGGATAGCTGGAAAGCGTGTTCCCTTCCCACCCATTCAAGCCGTGGATTCACTGATAACCAAAAAGTAGAAAACACTACACGGGAACAACAAAAGAGAACGGCTGCTCCATCCTTCCTTTTACTGGGTTTGGTTTTGCTCTCATTCCATTGTGGAACAAGAGATGGTATCAGGGAGAGGCTCCCGGCCCCAGGCGCCGGCAGCAGGCTCCCTGGGCTCCGGTCCCCATACTCAGTATCCAAGCCAGCGACCTGCACCGGCTTTCTCACCTGGGTGGGAAGATTCCATCACAGCTGCCGCACAGGGGCGTGGCGAGGGTTAAAAGGAGGTACCACGCAGAGCGGCGTGGAAGGGTTTCTGAGAACATCATAGCAATAGAACGGACTTGGTGTCCCCAAGCATCCTCCAATGACTTTGGGGGGATACACCCCGAATGTACTGACTCCCAATCTCCACAAAAAGGATTTTTGAAAAATCAAAAGTAATTTGCTTTTAAGTAAATAATACGAGGAGGCTGTCTGGGGCAGTGGTTAAAGCAGACATCTCTTGGACTGTGCGCATCCCATAGGAGAGTCTGGGGCCCAGCTCTGCTCTCCATTCCAGCTGCCGGCGATGGCTCTGATGGTTGGGTCCCTGCCACCCAGGTGAGAGGACTCCACTGAGTTCCAGGATCCTGGCTTCAGCTGTTGTGGGCACTTGCAGGAATGAACCAGCAGATGGGAGATCTTTGTCTGTCTTTTGAATAAAATGAAAACAGAAATGTGTGTGGGGAAAATGCAATTAAAATATAAGATTTTAAAAAAATAGGGATTGTCATTTGGTGCAACAGTTAAAATGTCTTTTATTTTAAAGATTTATTTGTTTATTTGAAAGCAGAGTTAGAGAGAGAGAAGGGGAGACACAGAGATCTTCCATCTGCTGTTTCACTCCCCAAATGGTTGCTATGACCAGGGCTGAGCCAGGATGCCAGGGGCTTCATCCAGATCTCCCATGTGGGTGCAGGGGCCCAAGGGACCTGGACCATCTTCCACTGTTTTCCCAGGAGCATTAACAGGGAGCTGGATAAGAAGTGGAGCATCTTTCTCTCTGTCTCTCTCTCTCACTGTCCACTCCGCCTGTCCAAAAAAAAAATGGCCGGCGCCACAGCTCACTAGGCTAATCCTCCACCTCGCGGCACCGGCACACCGGGTTCTAGTCCCGGTCAGGGTGCCAGATTCTATCCCGGTTGCCCCTCTTCCAGGCCAGCTCTCTGCTGTGGCCAGGGAGTGCAGTGGAGGATGGCCCAAGTGCTTGGGCCCTGCACCCCATGGAAGACCAGGATAAGTACCTGCTCCTGCCATTGGATCAGCGCGGTGCACTGGCCGCAGCATGCAGGCCGCGGCGGCCATTGGAGGGTGAACCAACGGCAAAGGAAGACCTTCTCTCTGTCTCTCTCTCTCTCACTGTCCACTCTGCCTGTCAAAAAAAAAAAAAAAAAAAAAAAAGAAAAGAAAAGAAAAAGACGTGGAGCAGCCAGGACTTGAACCAGTGCCCATATGGGATGCTGGCGCTGCAGGTCATGACCTAACCTGCTGTACCACAGCACTGGCCCCTAAAAAGTCTTATGAGACACTCACATCCCATATCAGAGCACCTGGGTTCAGGTCTCAGCTCTGCTTCTAGTTCCAGCTTCTGGCTAGTGCACACCATGGGAGGTAGCAGGTGATGGCTCAAGCAATAGGGTCCTTGCCACCTATGAGGATGGAGTTCCCGACTCCCAGCTTCAGTCTCGCCCAGCCCCAGCTGTTGCATGCATCTGAAAAATGAACCAGCAGATGGAAGATCTCTCTCTGGCTCTGGCTCTTTGTTTCTGTTTGCCTTTCAATAAATAAATAAGTAAGTATTTTAAAGGCAAATGTATTATTTTTCCAAAGGTTAAAGAGTACAGACTAAAGTTATACTGCAAGAGAATTAACCTTTAGTTGGATTTAAAAACAAAAACATTGTATCTTGTTAACATCATTTAAATCCTGATTTTGAAATTAATAGGATGTAAGTTAAATCCATCCAGCTTTCAGAAATAGATGCTCCTTTCATTAGTAATCAACATCTATTGGAATTTTGGCTGTTTTCTCCAAGCCTGTTCTTCTGAATAAGAAGGGTTTCACTGTTTATTACTCCATACCTAAGTATGCCTGTGTTGCATTTCAAAATGGTGCAAAAGAAATAAGGACTGCAGCCCTCTTAAAGAAAATGACAACGCTGTTATCAACTTTCTACAGAAAGAAACAAAGGAAGCAGATGGGAAGCCAGTGATGCCATGTCCTATACCTTTACAAAAGCATTCAGTGCCACAGAAAACAGAAAACCTAGGCTAAGACCAGGAGCTGAGTGGCGGGAGCAGTGGCAAAGTGGCCCTCCACTGTTCAAATACCCACTCCCAAGCAGTGGCAATCCCCATTGCAGGCATCACCGATAACTGGAGGTGGTATCCAGGGGTGGCATTAAACGACCTTGCATTCAAAGGCATTCTTGCCCATCCAAACCCCTCCCAGCCATCTGACTATCTGGAGCCAGTCTCTGTCTATTGATTAATGTCTGTAAGTAGCCCTTGCTAATGTCTCTTACAACAGAGGGCAGGACCCAGGGTCCTGGGTAACAACATGTAACAACTTAACAACACTTTCCTTGGCACTGTATTTATTTTCTCCATGGCCTTCCATTAGTGGCAAGTGATACTAGTTTGCCATTACAATAGTTGCACAAGTTTTCATTTTTAAATAAACAAAATTGAATTGGGAAAAATATAAAGAAAAAAATTGAGTGGGTTTAAAGAAAATATACAGATATGGTCAACAGTACGAGGGTGCTATCCAACTGATGGGCTTAGGAAACGCAGTCCCAGAAAATAAAGTTCCAGTTCTTTCCACTGTTATTCAGGCCTCTCCACTCCACTCCATTTCCCGATCCTCGCCGCCTTCTTCTCTTGGCCTCGGCTCAGGCTGCTCCCACCTAAAGTCCTCCTGCCCACCTGTGCTAGGCTGGAAAGACGACCAGAATCCTGTACCCCTCCCGGGTGCTGTGACCTTGTGACCTCTGCTGTTCCAGAGTCTCTGCCGTCTCCACGTGAACACGCCCCAGCAGCAGAAGCATCAGAGAGCACGTGGAAGACAGCCAACTTGGCCCAGTCAAAGCCTCCCTGGTTCAGCCAACAACCAGCCATTGGCTGACCTTGGCTATAAGGGAGTCCAGCCAAGACCGGAGGAGCCATCCACCTGCTGCTGACCACAAGTACACGGCCAGTAAGTGCTCCGTTGTGAGCCACTGAGTATTCACAAGGTATACACCGCCCCTCCAACTCAGGGAAACCTGACAGTCTCCAAGCACAGCTCAGCTGTCACACCCTCTAGGAAGTCCTTACACACCCCTCCCAGGGGGCTTTATTTGTACAGACTCTAGAATAGAATACTTCACAGTTCCTCTTGCATTCTAAGCCACTGGCAACAAAGACACGAGATACCTTTCCTGTAGAGGTAAGGTCAATGGAACAAGTCAAATATAAACAGCACTGCAGAGCCAGGCCCCACGGAAGGTCGCACGTGTGTCGCCTCTCTGGGTGCTCACACTCCCAGGAGCCAGATGCTAGGAAGACCCACGCTTTGCTGATGAGGACACTGGACGGAAATGCATCCCCGAGGGGGCACAGTGCTTAAGACACAACTTGAGATGTCCACACCCGTATCAGAGGGCCTGGGTTCGAGTTCTAGCTCTGCTCCCGACTCCATCTTCCTGCTAATGCACGCCCTGGGAGACAGCAGTGATGGCTCAAGAGCTTGTGTCTGTGTGTGCGTGTGTTTGTGTGTGTGTTAGCATGTCACATGAGGCCCAAGCTGCCGCTGACCCCATCCTGCGCGGGCGCCCTGCTCTCTGAGAGGGACTCGACCTCGGCGTTTGCAGAGCTCCTCCACACGCTCGCGCCCACGCACGCGCCCCCGCACGCGCCCCCGCGGAAGCTCCACGGTTCGGCTCAGGTGCAGGATCTCCTTCGGCTCACAGAACTCGGATCACACACAAGGCATTTCTGTGCAGACTGCTTTGTTCTGCCAGAGCGAGCCTGGAGGTACTTCCCATGCTGGTTCCTACACGTCCGCCTTACTCGTGTTCATCTTTGAAACCTGGGTCAAAAGCCCGTGATGCGCGCAGCTCTGTGATGGCTGCTGGGGGTGTCTCTGTCAGCTTCGAGGAAGCATCTTCAGGAAGGAAAAAGCGGGAGTCACGGCTGTCACTTCCCGAACCTGACTGTGTGCCTGGCGCCGTGGGCTAAGGGCTTTCGCTGGGCTCACTCGTTTTACTTAAATGCAGATTCTTGTTTTCATTTTCATGTGTTATTTGAAAGGTAGAGAGACTGGCAGACTGAAGTCTTCCATGTGCTGGTTCACTCCCCAAATGCCCACAACAGCCAAGGTTTGGCCAAGGCCAAGCCAGATGCCTACAAGTCTCCCATGTGAGTGGCAGGGACCCAACCACGTGGGCCATCACCTGCTGCCTCCCAGGGTGTGCATTAGCAGGAGACTGGAATAGGAAGCAGAGCTGGGATTCAACCCCAAGCACTCCAATTTGAGATGCAGGCGTCCTGAGCAGCGCTCTAACCACTACGCCAAATGCCCATCCCTGTTTGCGCATCTTTAATCATGCAATCGTGCTGATTGTGAGGCTGGGATTCTGAGCCCACTTTATGAGTGGGAAAACTGAGGCTGCTTAAGTGGAGGAACCAGGGTTTGAACCCAAAGCTCCCTCTCTTTGCAGGAAGCTACACTCTGAATTGGTCATGGCCCCTACCCACTGAACTAGAAGTCAAAGTCAGTCATGAACCATTCAGAGGCAGACAGGGTCTTACTCATCTTGGGAAGTCTTCCAGGTACTGCAAGGAAAGTGAGTTTCTGAATTCTACCTTGAGGGCCAAGCAGGTCACTCCCATTCACTGAGCCTCCACTTTGCTGATCTGTAAAAT
Source organism: Oryctolagus cuniculus (assembly GCF_964237555.1). NCBI lineage: Eukaryota > Metazoa > Chordata > Mammalia > Lagomorpha > Leporidae > Oryctolagus > Oryctolagus cuniculus. The sequence continues at coordinate 14,066,912 of NC_091452.1, forward strand.
GGGCATCCATCACCTCTACTCACAGGCCTGCTGAACTGGCACATGAGATCCTGTCTATGCAGATGACCAACTGAACCCTCACCCCTCCCCTCCCTGCTCTGTAAATCCATGGTCGTATTTGCTGAAGGATGGTTGCAATTCCAGAGAGGTGGCTCCAGTATCACCCAGAGCCTGGAATCTTGCACCTGCCCAGGAGCCAGAATCAAGGGATGTCCTAGCTAAGATGGGCTGAAAATGAGAGAGCAGATGGAGCAAGGAAGACAAGTGGGGAGGGCAGCCTGGTGTCCCATCTTTCCCCCAGAGACACAGAGGCACAAGGAGCACCTTTGGAGATAATAGCATGGTGAGTCAGAGCAGGCAAACCCCAGAAAACAGCCATTAGGTGAAGCCAGACTAGGCAGAGATGGTGCAGAAGGTCCCCCAGGGGATGCTGGGAGTCATTCCCTCTTCCACAGTCCCCAGGGCACAGCACTGGTAGAGGGCACTGGGGCCGGTGGGCAGGGGCGTGCTCTGAGCACACCTTGCGTGCTGACCTGTCTGATTAATCCCCGCAGGGATCCTGCAGTTTCAGCCCCATGGTTGTCCTCACTTGACAAAGGAGAAAACCAAGGACCAGAGAGGCTGAAAAATTCACCCAGAGTCACCAAAGTGCTGGCCGGATACGTTCCGGTGTGAACCAAGTCCACCCAACTCTGTTGCTGACAGAGGACTTCAAGATCTTCTGCCAAACAAAACAACACGGCGACCACATCAAGACACAGAATCCCATTTGCTAAATAGACAATGCACTTGTGTGCGCACGCATGCACATATGTACACACACACACACACACACACAGAGAAGGAATTCTAAAATGTTTGCAATAGCATCTGTGAATTCTTATAGGTGACATTTATTTGACTATTTCTAAGCACTTGAATCTTACAATTTTCTATCATACTTAATTACAAGTCTCAAGAAAACCAGACCTTTGCCAGAGTAAAGACACATGGGTTCTCCTTCGGGTCAGCCATCCTCAGTAAATAAGTTTTAAACATATAGATCTCAGGCATTCTGCTAAGCATTTACTATACATTCTCTCACTGAATTGTTCCAACAGCCCTAGCCGTATCCCCTTCTACAGATGAGAAAACGGAGGGTCTTGGAGCTTCGGGAGCTCTCCTAAGATACTAGAGAGTTTTACGTATTTCCCCAACATCCTGACTGTAAGAATCACCTGGGAGTGTCAGTTAGAAGGCAAAGTTCCAGAGCTAGCCCTCAGAAATCCCAGCTCAGTGCACCCAGGAAGACTCACGGATCTCTAAGAACAAGGAGACAGCAGCGATTCTGAGCAGGCGTGAGACACCTGCATCTACTGCTCATTATACAACAACGGCAGCTTTTGTCTCAGACAAAAACCAACAAAACAGAGCAGACACTCCATTCCAAAGCAGCACCCTGGGCCAGCAGGACCCCTCCCCAGGGCCCACGGGCTCGTCTGTACAAAACAGGCAAGGAGAGAACAGCTCGCAGCGTGGTCAGCGCCAGTCCAGAAGGGCCTGCCAAGGAGGCTGGGGTACAGGCTGGAAACCCAATCACAAGGCCAAACGGATGGAGGCAGAGAGAAAGGCGGCCACGTTCAGGGCAGGCATCGAGGGTGCGAGGTGAGGGGAAAAGCCCCTTGCCAGGTGGCACTCCCAGGTCACAGGACAGCAGGGGAGGGGCAGTGTTTATCCCGAGAGAGGCCAGGACTCTCACTCATTAAAGAGCACTGGAGATGCCTCCTAAGGACAAGGAGCCGAGGATACAAGGTCGGCGGCACAGCACTCCTGTTTCTAAGGCAGCGTAGTTGAATCTCATGTTTTCTAAGTGAGCCTTGCAAAAGAAATTCTGAAAGCCATGCATAGTTTTTTCATAAGACTTCTTTCTTTAAAAGATTTATTTACTTGAAAGGCAAAGTTACAGAAGAAGAGAAGGGGAGACAGAGATAAAGATTCCATCTGCTGGTTCACACCCCAAATGACTACAACAGTTAAGGAGCCAAGGGGCCCCAGCTGGGGCTGGGCCAGAAAGAAGCCGGGACCGTGGAACTCCATCTGGGTCTCTGGCCTGTGTGGCAGGGGCCCAAGCACTTGGGCCATCTTCTGCTGCTCTTCCAGGCATATTAGCAGGGAGCTGGCTCTGAAGCAGAGCAGCTTGGACTCGAACTGGTGCCCACATGGGATGCCAGCATCACAGACGGTGTCTTAACCTGCTGTGCCACATCATGTCTGCTATGAACTTTCTAGAAGCCACTCATCTGCATGGATTCTACCACACAGGTGTGAGAGCCACAGACCACCCAGCTCAGCAAACTTCAGGAGTGAATCTTTTCTTTTTTAACATTTACTTATTCGAGAGGCAGAGTTACAGAGAGAAAAGGAAAGACAGAAAGACAGATCTTCCATCTGCTGGTTCACTCCCGCAAATGGCTGCAATGCCTGGAGCTGGGCAGATCCAAAGCCAGAAGCCAGGAGCCAGGAGCCTCCTCTAGGCCTCCCGTGTGGGTGCAGGGACCCAAGCACTTGGGTCATCTTCTACTGCTTTACCAGGCGCATTAGCAGGGAGATGGATTGGAAGTGGAACAGCTGGGACTCCAATCAGCGTCCATATGGGATGCTGGCGCTGCAGGCAGCAGCTTAACCCACTGCGCCACAGCGCTGGCACCAGTTATTTTTCAAAATTGTCCAAAGATACTTCCTTACTTGAGTATCATGTGATGCAGTAGGACTAAAGACGCACCAGGATGCAGGTGGAGTGGGAGCATGCCTAGTGCTTAAGGCACCTGCATCTCACAGCAGAGGACCTGGCTCCAACTCCAACTCTAATTCCTGCTATTGAAGACCCCAGGAGGCAGCGGTGATGGCTCAGATAACTAAGTCCCTGCTACCACATGGGAGACCTGGATTGCATTCCCAGCTCACAGCTTTGACCAGGTCCCAGACATTGTGGGCATCTGAGGAGTGAACCAGTAGATGCAATCAGTCTCTCTATTTCTCTCTCTTTCTCTCAAATAAATAAAAATTAAAAATAGCAGCAGCAGCACTAGGATCAGGATTTGAAATCGGGACTTGTCATTCTCAGCCCCTCCTCCCAACTCTCCATTGAAATGGGCCATCGGGTCTCCCCCTGCAGGTGGCCGCATCAATTTTTAGGTCACCCTCAGTTCAAGTGCATGCACAGCAAAATATCCAAAGGTCCCACCTTCAAAATACAGAAACACAAGACTCCTGGCCATTGCACGTCCACACTGAGCCCACCCTCAGACTCTGCCTTGCCTGGGCGGAGAAAAAGGGCCCGTGGGCCTCACAGCTTTGTGAGAGTTGAGTGCTTGACTTGCAGTCTTCCATCTCCACACCAGGGGGCAGCCTGGCATCTTCTGTGGCAGATGGAAAATTTTTCAGGTTTTCTCCGTGTGTGCTCCCTGGGTCCTGTTTACTGTACCCAGTATTAGCATGGTGGTAAATTTAGCATCATAAACAAACAAAAAAAAAAGTAAAAAGTCAAGATGTGTGACAGAGCTAAAAATAATCATGTCTGAAGTCCCTAATGGGGAACTTTTCACTACACTAAGATAAGCCCAGAGACCTGTGGCGAGTCCTACAACATCACTCCTAGGTGCTCTTTTGTTTTCTTTGTAAAATGTATTTTTTTTATTTATTTGAAAGATGAGAGAGAGAGAGAGAGAGAGAGAGAGAATGAATCTTCCTTCTGCTGGTTCACTCCCCAAATGCCCACAACAGCCAGGGCTGAGCCAGGTCAAAGCACCTCCCATGTGGGCAGCAGAGACCCAAGCACTTTGGCTGTCACCTGCCACCTCCCAGGGTGCACGTTAGCAGGAATCAGCAATGGGGCTGGGACTTGAACCCAAGCATTCCAAGCCGGAGGCAGCCATCTCAGCCATGGAGCCAAATTCCTGCCCCCGAGGTGCTCTTTCCTGGAAGCAAAGCAGAATCCAGGGGGGGAGCTGCGAAGGTCTTCTCTATGCCAGGCGCTTTCACAAAATCATCTCTTGGGTCCCTCTCCTAGCAATGCCCATTAGACCCACAAGGAAACAGAGGCTTCGGAGTGTGATTACACTGGCCTGTGACAGCCAGGAGTAGAGGCAGGCTCCCGCGCCCTCTGCGCCCCCAGGGCTGCCTGTCACCACACTGCCTTCTCCCTGGCAGCAGTCACCTGCAAGCAGCGTGGCAGCCAACAGCCCGGGGCCTTGAAGCCACAGGGCCAGCCGTGGCACTGTCCCTCCCCAGCCCAGGGCTGTCGGCATACACAGCATCTCCACTGTCTTCCTGACCACCCCTTGATGTCACTGTCACAGCTCCCTGTTTTCTTCCTTGGTAGCACTCTGCTAGTTCACAAATTATCCTGTTTATTGGTTTCCATGGTTACAGCTCCCCACAACCACCGCCACACGCCCATCAGAATGTCAGCCCAGGAAAGCGCTGGCTTTTCCCGGGTGTAAGCTCTGGGCCTCGCACACAGTCAGGGTTTCGTACGATTTCCTTGGTCTTTGGATAAACCAGCATCATCGCCCACTGCTTATCAGCAAGTGCAGCAGCTTCAGGACCAGGGCTGGCCGGGCAGCCAAGGCTCCTGGGTTATCAGACCCCACGAGGGTGATGACATGGCCGCAGCCACAGCCAGCAGCCAATGCCTTCCTGCGGTTGTCAGGGCAACCATTGTCATAACATCCTGGCCAGTGCTAGCTCCGTGGGGCCAGTTGAGAGAGGAGGGAATTATTTAGTGAATATCTCAAGTAATCCAGAGATTTGCATCCCCAGGCAAATCCCCTACTCAGGATGGGCTGGAGGCCTGGGAGAAGTGCCTTCCTTCTCTCCCAGCCCCAGGTTCCACGGCCCAGGCAGAGGGGACCCACTGGGGTGGGGCCCTCCCCCAAGGATGCTGGAACACGGGCAGTTCTCTGAGCCTTGGTGATGCTGCCTTGTCTTTTGGTTTACGTCATCACTGCCAGTGAGTGGTACAAAGCAGAGTAAAGAACAATGCATACATTTCCTTACATATTCATTATTATAAGTTGTAACATTTATGCTAGAGTGATGCATTACAATATATTCGCATTGTACATTATATATATATACTGTGTAACACATAGTCATGTAGAATATCTGCAACTTGAAACAATATATTATATATTCATCTGTAATACATATTCTCTAAATAAATGCTATATATTTAGAATAAAAATTACATTTGTGGGGCCAGCATTGTGGCATAGCGGGTAAAGCTGCCATCTGCAGCGCCAGCATCCCATATGGGCACCGGTTCGAGTCCCAGCTGCTTCACTTCCAATCCAGCACCTGCTAATGCATCTGAGGGAGCAGTGGAAGATGGCCCAGGTGCTTGGGCCCCTACAGCCATGTGGGGGACCCAGAGGAAGCTCTTGGCTCCTGGATTCAGATCAGTCTAGCTCCAGCCATTGTGGCTATTTAGGGAGTGAACCAACAGATGGAAGACCTGTCTCTCTGTCTCTCTTTGTAACTCTGCCTTTTAGATAAATAAATATTTTTTAAAAATGATAAAAATTAACATCTGTGATGCTTCTTATATGCTAACCGTGTGCCCAATGCTTTATATTAACAGTGCCATTATGAATAAACTGCTGTACAGTGACATTTTTATAATTATAGTCATAGCTAAGTGTTTTTTGTTTTTTTTTTTTTTTTTTGACAGGCAGAGTGGATACTGAGAGAGACAGAGAGAAAGGTCTTCCTTTGCCGTTGGTTCACCCTCCAATGGCCGCCACGGCAGCCGCACCACGCTGATCCGAAGGCAGGAGCCAGGTGCTTCTTCTGGTCTCCCATGGGGTGCAGGGCCCAAGCACTTGGGCCATCCTCCACTGCCTTCCCGGGCCACAGCAGAGGGCTGGCCTGGAAGAGGGGCAACCGGGACAGAATCCGGCGCCCTGACCAGGACTAGAATCCGGTGTGCCGGTGCTGCTAGGTGGAGGATTAGCCTAGTGAGCTGCAGCGCCAGCCATAGCTCAGTTTTACTGAGCACTTACTACATGCTGGCCACTTGTTAGGCATTTTATTTCTCTGTTCTGGTTGTCACACACATCCTGTTTCAGTCCCATCTTGCAGAAGAGAAAAGGGGAGCAAAGAGCAACAGCATAACTCACCTAAAGCGGCAAAGATAACAAGCAGAGGCGGAGGCTACCTGAGCCTGTCCATTTCTTCTTGCCACACCCTGCTTTCAAGACGCTGAACTTGAGCTTGCCACAGAACCGCCTGGGGAGCTTGTTAAAAATACACGTGCTGAGCCCCTACCTCAGCCCCCGCCGAGGGCTCCTGGGGATGGGGGCTTTGCGTGTCGTTTAAACGAGGTCCCCAGAGGGTTCGAGGAGAGGTGATCAAGTTCAGAACCACAGCCTTTGGCTTTGCCAGCAGACCCTCTTCCAGAGTTGCTACTGACCCCATGCTGGTTAGGCCCTGGGAGGAACTGGGTGAGTCTAGGGGTGGAATCTGAGAAGTGGAAGCTTTGAGTCAGGCCCCGAAGGCCGACAACCCCTATAAAGAAGGAACAGAAGCGAGGAGAGGGTGTGACAAGGACAGTGCCCATTCAGGCAATGTCCATGCCAGAGGGATGACCCTTGTCCTGGTTCTTGGCACCAGGAGGAGCCTCTAACAAAAGCAAATAAATACACACTATGGGCTAGGGCTGCTTTGAGGGCAGCAAATTTCTTGAAAAATTCAACTTAGAAATATGCTCAAGTCACTGGTGATGTCGCTCGGTGGAACACAACCTCAGCTGGGTCCTCTTAAGTGAACTTCCCGCACTCGTCATCAGCCAGGGGCCAGCAGTGCAGAGAAACACACAAATCAGACACTTAGCGGGCAGATGGGATTAGAAGACAAGCTTCTCTGGTCCTGATTAACGGATGCCTTTCCACTCTCTACACATCTGGGATGCAGTGTCGGGCAGGTTTAAGACCACAAAACTCGTACTACTGAAATGTGAGTTAGAGTCTGCATTTGCAGTATTTTATTTTATATTCTTTCATTGGTAACCTAATTTATTGAGAGTAAGGTGTCACCTTTCCAACACGACTTTGAAACGTGTAATGGAATCACCAGTTGAGACATATATTTTATGTTAAAATTGTATTCAGTTTACTAAATACTAAATACTAAAACAATATTAAAACATAACAGGTTCAGTATATTTATAAGTTCCATTTTCTTAGGTTCTCATAGGCTATACATATAGTGGAAAGGGCCTAGTTGTCAACAATTGACATCTTTCTTTTCAAAATTCCTGTCTATCAAACATAAATACAGTTCAAATGGTTTGAAGATATGGGGCCTGCGTTTTGGCATACTGGGTTAACACTGGTATCCCATATGAGAACACTGGTTTGAATCTTGGCTGCTCTGCTTCCAATACAACTCCCTGTTGATGCACTGAGAAAGGCAGTGGAAGATGGCCCAAGTGCTCGGACCCCTGCGTGGGAAACCAGGATGGAGTTCCTGGTTCCCGGCTTTGGCCTGGACCAAGCCCAACTGTTACGGCCATTTGGAGAGTGAACCAGCAGAGAGAGAGAGTCTCTCTCTCCCTCTCTGATGCTCTGCCTCTCAAATACATAATCTTTAAAAAGATTGTTTGAGGCCGGCGCCGCAGCTCACTAGGCTAATCCTCCACCTTGCGGCACCGGCACACCGGGTTCTAGTCCCAGTCGGGGCGCCGGATTCTGTCCCGGTTGCCCCTCTTCCAGGCCAGCTCTCTGCTGTGGACAGGGAGTGCAGTGGAGGATGGCCCAAGTGCTTGGGCCCTGCACGCCATGGGAGACCAGGATAAGCTCCTGGCTCCTGCCTTCAGATCAGTGCGGTGTGCGGGGCGCAGCATGCCAGCCGTGACACCCATTGGAGGGTGAACCAATGGTAAAGGAAGACCTTTCTCTCTGTATCTCTCTCTCACTGTCCACTCTGCCTGTCAAAAAAAAAAAAAAAAAAAAAAAAGATTGTTTGAAGATGTTTAAGGTTGTAGTTAGAAGCAAACATTACGCAAAATCCCTTATATGTCATTGCTAAAATTTGCTAGACTCATACGAATAAAATAATACTGTGTATAAACTAAACTTGGAAGCATAAGGAGGGGGAAGACATCGTAGCACAGCAGGTAAGACACCGCGTGGGATGCCCAAGTGCCTGGGTTCGAGTCCCAGCTCCACTCTCCATTACATTTGTCTGCTAATGTGCACACTGGGAGGCAGCAGGCGGCAGCTCATGTAGTCCGGTCCCTGCCTCCCAAATTGTGGGAAATCCAAATGGGGTTCCCAGCTTTGGCTTTGGCCTGGCTGACCCCCCCCCCCACCATGGCTGTGGGAGTTGTGTGAGGGAGTGAACCATCAGTGGATGGAAGATCTCTCTCTCTCTGTCTGCCTTGCAAATAAATAAAACAAATGGAGAAAATAAATTTCTAAAAAAGCATACAGAAGAATACAGGTAATACATTTTTGTTGCTTTAATACGTTAAATATGAATTGCTTAAAACAAACCAAAAAATGCATAAAAGTCAAAATTCAGCTCCTTGGCCCCACCAGCTACCTTCCCAGGCTCAGCAGCTGCACAGAGCCAGGGGCAGCTGTGGTATGAGACAGCCAAGGCCGGGAAGCATCCCTCCTCTTCCCAGTGCTTCCTCTCTCTCCATCACGGGTCAAATGTGCAGCAGCTTCCTTAGGCAGCCAATACTCCCAAGTGCATCTCATCCTAATAGATCATGTTACGCCTCCTAGGGTGGCCAGGGCAGTTCCCGGGGAAAACACAGGCACCTGAGGCACGGAGAGGGCCAGACCCGAGAAGGGAGGGAAGAGAACATTGCTGGGGCGAAGGGAGCGCGAAGCTCACCCAGAGACAGGGACAGGGGCAGGGTGAAGGTGTGCAGAGGCCGGCCATGCCCACCTGCTCTGTGATGCACTCCGGCACAGGACCAGGCACCTGCTGCTGTTCCAGACCCGATGGGAAATCAGGGAGGGGTCTGATTGATTTTGATTGGTTTTCCCACTTGGTAAATTTCACACACCAGCTACATTGTTTCTGGCCCCAAAACTAGGTTGGACTTTTCAAATTCAGCAGGAAATGGCTGAGCTGAGACAAACCACATGGCATCCCCACCTCCGATCAAAGCCCAAAGTCCTACGTGCAACTCTGCCGTGAGGAGGGAGCAGCGAGGTCTCGGGTGAGCTACAGAGCCTCTCACACACCTGTTTTTCTCCCCATTCAATGAGAGGTTAAAAAACCAGATAGTCCGGAGGCAGGCACAAGCCGGTCGGGACGCCCACATCCCACAGTCGAAGACCTGGGTTCGATCCCTGGCTCCAGCTCCTGACTCCAGCTTCCTGCTAAAGCAGACCCTGGGAGGCAGCTGTGACGGCTCAAGCACGTGTGTTCCTGCCACTCATAGGGAGACCTGGATTGAGCTCCTGGCTTCAGCCTAGCCCAGCCCCAGCCAACGTGGGCATTTGGGGAATAAACTAGTGGATAGGAGCACCCTCGCTCTCGCTCTCTCACTCTCTCTCTCTCTCTCTCAAATAATAAAAGTGTATCTATATACTTTAATAATAAAATAATAAAAGTATATCTATATAACTCCAAGTTAAACAATTCCAGGATTCTTCTTAAAGGGGAAATTGGCTGGGGGTAAAGGAAAGACAAAAGCAGCCCAGAGAAGTTCCCAGCCTCGGCTCAGCTCTGCTGGGCAAGCAAAACAGCTTGAGCTACACCCACAACAATGGCCTTGGGGCCTGGAGTTAGAAGGGAACGAGCCAGGTATGTAGGACTCAGGGTCTCGGCCTGAGCCTCCCAGCTAGCACAGACAGAAGCCCTTCTCAGTGATGTTTCTCCCCGAAATCAGCTGAAGCCACACCTGCTCCTCCCTGCTTTCCAGGGACGCCTGGAGGCTGAACATGGAGATACTACCTGGGGCTGGTGGGCGGGGGGTGCTGACGGAAGATCGCTTCAGATGTGGGGGTGCACCTGCCCAGCCGAGCTTGCACAGTCCCCTGCTCACACCGCGATGTGGCCTTAGACACAGAGATCCAGGGGCCTAAGACTGTTACCCCAGACCTTCCTCCCCAGGGACTCAAAGATGAATTTGGGGAATCCCTGAAGGCATGCTGAATACAATCCGAACTCTTTACCCCAGGCCCATGAGGCTCTTCCGGCTCTCCCCACCATGAGCCTCACATCCCTGTGCTACTGACAAGTCCTCACCAAGGCATTGTCAAGCCTCCAATGAGCCAAGTGCACTCGACCCCAGGGTCTTTGCGTAAGCCAGCCTCCTCACCAGGAATCTCCCCCGACCACACACCTCACCAGCTCCCTCTCACCCTGTGAATATCCATTCATCTATCACGCCATCCCAATCAAGACAAATGAGACCCCCACCCCTTGTCCTTTCCCAGTCACCATGTTCTTCTTCCTAGCACTCAGCACAACTTCACATCCTTCTCCCTGGCCGGACCATAAGCACTTGGGGGCAGGCACCAGTCCACTGAGCCCTCCTCTGTATCTCTGGCACTATCACATAGTAGGAGTTTAACACTGGTTAGACAAGGCAGTGAATGAACACGTCCCCTACGCTTCCCTCCGCTGTACCAGGAGAACATAAAGCAGGTTCCCCAGAGTGGGGGCACTGGCACCAGCTGGGGTCTTGTTAGACACACACCAAGTACAGGCCTGGGGCTGGCACAGCAAACTGATGCCCCAAGCAGACTTGGCAAGCTGATTTGGATTAGACAGTCAAGTGTGAGAGCTGCTCTGGGCCCCTCTGTGTATCTGAAAGGACCTTCCTTTGACTCCTGCTCCCATTCAGGTTCTAGCTCAATGCTCTGTCTCTCCCTGGAAGCCTGCCTTCTTTCCCATCCAGGAAGATGATCCAGCAGCCCAACCACATAAACACGATGTGTGTGCTTTGCAGCTCAAACATACTTCCTTGTATTGGAGCTGCTCTTGTTCATGGGTTAATTCCCCTACCACACTGTCAGCATCTTTCTTTTTTTTTTTTTTAAAGATTCATTTATTTACTTGAAAGTCAAAGTTACACAGAGTGAGAAGGAGAGGCAGAGAGACAGAGAGAAAGGTCTTCCATCCACTGGTTCACTCCCCAGGTGACCGCAACGGCAGGAGCTACGCTGATCCAAAGCCAGGAGCCAGGAGCTTCTTCCGGGTCTCCCAGGCAGGTGCAGGGGCCCAGGCCATAGCAGAGAGCTAGATCGGAAGTGGACCAGCCAGCACTCGAACAGGCACCCATATGGGAAGCCAGCATTGCAGGCCGCGGCTTTACCTGCTCTGCCACAGCACCAGCCCTGTAAGTATCTTTAAGTTTATTTTTATTCATTTGAAAGGCAGGGTGGCAGAGAGAATGAGAGCAGAGAGTGAGAGCAAGAGAGAAAGCACACTTCTGCTGACTCACTCCCCAAATGCCCACAACAAGCCAAAGCCAGGAGCCCAGAACTCCATCGAGGTCTCCCCTGTGGGTGGCAGGGGCCCAAGTCCTTGAGCCATCATCTATGCCTCCCAGGGAGCACACGAGCAGGAAGCCGGATCAGAAGCAGAGTTGGGCCACACAGTCCTTTAGGGATATGTGTGTCCCAAACAGGGCTTAGCTCCCTGCCACGACGTCACGCCCAGAGTTTAAGCATCTCCAGGACAGGGGCCTTATCTTGGTTCTCCTTGCATTCTCCCTACAACAAACACAGTGGTTTCCCCCTGGGAAGTCACCAAAGCTGTCGATTCCCGACTGAACGAACGAAAGGCCTCCTCCCTGCATGAAAACTACAGTGGTCCACTGGGCCCTGGCTTCAGATTCCCGGCCTGAGCTCTGGATTCTCGCTGTTTGTGTTGATCCATTCTGGATGCCGAGGGACCACTGGTGACTTGCACACACGAACACGACAGACTGGCAGCTCCCACCATCTGCCTCCAAGACAGAGATGAGGGTACTGACGGCTTGGAGAGCGCAAAGCCACTCCCCCCAAGGGCCAAGGGAAAGTGCTGGGTTCTTCCAATCAGGTGCCCTGGGGAGCAAGGCAACTGCCCTTCCTGCTCTGCTCTCCCATCCCTGCCAGGCCCCTTCTCCCACCCAGCTCAGCAGCGGGCACAGGCTGACAACAACCTCTGTTCTCTCCAGGCTCCTGGTGTACATCTTGCCTCTCTGTTACCGGCAAGGATGGCTTCATTCTCCCCTTTCTACCGATCAGCACACAGGAGGCCAGGGGAGCTGCACTGGGCAGAGCGGGAGCTGACCCCAGGGCTGTGGGGCGGGCCCGTAAGAGCCAGAGCCGAAGGCCAAGGTTGTAACGGACTCTGGTTCAGCGGGGTCAGTGACTGCATGCATCTCTCAAGGTCATGAGAAGAGCAGACAGAAGAGCCGGATGGGGGCCTCACCCCAGTACCGCAGTGCAGTTTGGCGTTCCTCTAGAGGGCTTTGGGGGTGTCCTGAGCAGGTTTATAGACATGCATAGGTTCCCTGCAACCCAGGAGGCAGCCACAGGCCTGGGCAGGGAACCAGCACAGTGGCCATAGAAGCCAGGCCAATCCGAGAGGAGAGCACCCCACCCAAGGCTCTCGGTGAGACCAGAGCTAAGTGCACAAGGATAGGAGGAAGTTCCTCAACACAGAGCAGGGGGCACAAGCCAGCCACTCAAATGTCAGAGGGGTGACTTCTGGGAGGGAAAATCTGAGAAAGCTCCCTGGAGGAGGTAGCATCTAAGCCAGGCCTTGGCAGGCACTCATAGTTTCCTGTTTCCAAATCGCTGTTCAGCTGCCACCTACACACACAAACACACCCACACTGACATCCCCCTGAGAAGACAGGAGTCACATTTGAAGAGGCGTTGAGTTGAGTGAACTTTGAGGTTCCTTTGAATCCTGGAACCCCATGATTACAAGGATCGGGGACCATTTGTCCAACCATGCATTCATCCATCCATCCATCCACCCACCCACTCATTCAATCCAGCTATCCAACCATCCATCACCTATCACTCAGACATCATTCCATGCATTCAGTCATCTATCCATCCATCCCATTGTCTACTCATCAAGTAAGTAGATCACTCCTGTACTGGCCTGGAATCATATAATAAAAACGTACGGGCAGCCATCTGCTGCAGCCGTTAAGATGCCACTGGGGAGGCCTGCAGCCCATCTGGCAATGCCTGGGTGTGAGTCCTGGATCCACCTCTGATTCCAGCTTCCTGCTCATGCACACCCTGGGAGGCAGCAGTGATGGTCCCTGCCACCCACAGGGGAGACACGGATAGAGTTCCTGACTCTAGTTTCACCTGGCTCAGCCCTGGCTGTTGTAGGCATTTGGGGAAATGGCCAGTGTCTGGAAAACCTCTCTCTCTCTCTGCCTTTCAAATAAATAAACTTTTTTAAAAATATGGGAACTGGAATCAAGTCCAGTCTGGAAAGCCAGTGATACCCAACAGGCATAGCAGGTTTCGTACAGTGTTACATCCACGTGATGTAAATCATATAAGAATCATTTATAGGGGGCTGGTGCTGTGGCGTGGTGGGTTAAGCCACCGCCTACAGCACCACCATCAAGTACTTCTGATCCAGCTCCCTGTTGATGCACCTGGGAAGGTATAGGGGGTTGGCCCAAGTGCTTGGGCTCCTGTACCCATTGGGAGATCCCGAAGAAGCTCCTGGCTCCTGGCTTTTGCCTGGCCCCGTCCCAGCCATTGCAGCCATTTGGGAAGTGAATCAGCAGATGGAAGATCTCTCTCTCTCTCTCTCTCTCTCTCTCTCTCTCCCTTTCTCTCTATGTAACTCCGACTTTCAAATAAATAAATAAATCCTTTAAAAAGAGAGAAAGAGAACAATTTAAAGCTAAGCACACGGTAGAATCAATGAGATACTGTTTTAAAGCTTGCTTATTGGGACCACCATTGCGGTATAGCAGGCAAAACCTCCTTCTGCGACACCAGCATCCCATGCAGGCACCAATCTGTGTCCCAAGTGCTTGGACCCCTGCCAGCCAAGTGGGAGACCCACATGAAGCTCCTGGCTCCTGGCTCCTGGCCTTGGCCTGCTCATGCCTGGCCATTGTGGCCAACTAGGGAGTGAATCAGTAGATAGAAGACTTCAGTGTCTCTTCTCCTCTCTCTGTAACTCTTTCAAATTAACCAATCAACCTATTTTAAAAGGTGGGGGGGAGGGCAGTGCTGTGGCACAGTGGGTTAATGCCCTGGCCTGCAGTGCCGGCATCCCATATGGGCACCGGTTCGGGATCCTGCTGCTCCTCTTCCACTCCAGCTCTCTGCTATGGCCTGGGAAAGCAGTAGAGGATGGCCCAAGCCCTTGGGACCCTGCACCCATGTCGGAGACCTGGAAGAAGCTCCTGGCTCCTGGCTTCGGAGCGGTGCAGCTCTGGCCGTTGCGGCCAACTGGGGAGTAAACCAGAGGATGAAAGGCCTCTCTCTCTCTCTCTCTCTCTCTCTCTCTCTCTCCGCCTCTCCTTCTCTCTGTGTAACTCTGACTTTCAAGTGAAATAAATTAATCTTTAAAAAAAAAAACCTTGCTTCTCACAGTACCTGGCACATGGTAGACAACAATAGCTGATTTCCTACATTTGTCACCCACTGTGCTGAGCTCCGGAATAAGGGGGTGAGTGAGGCAGGCTTGGTCCCTGCCCTCACGGAAAGTCTCTTTGATAAATGCTCTGGTTGCAACAAAGAGACAAGGCACATAACAGGGAAGGGTGCTTTATTAGCTGGTGCAGCCAAAGGACGTCTCCCTACAGAGGGGACCAAGCAGGATGACATGCGAAGGTCCTGAGGTAGAAAAGCACATGGCATAGAGCTGAAAACTGAGGGCAAAGGGAAGAAGCAGCTAGGGCTGCTATGAGTTGGGCGGTTAGTCCCCTCCAGTTTGTCCATGTTGGAATTTGACTGCTCTCGTGGCAATGCTGGGATGTGCACCTCCGGGAGGTGACTGTGTGGACTAGAGGGATTAACGCTCCCGCCCCTCTCGTCACAGCAAGCCTCGCCAGCACCTAACCGGGCAGAGGCAGGGAAACCACACACACACACACACACACACACACACACACATAGCACCTCCCTGTCTTCCCTCCCAACGTGCACCAGGCAATGCCAAAGGATGCCTTTGCCCGAGGAGGGACCGACCCCAGCTATGTGTCCCTGGATTGCTCACTTCGCCTGCCTGGGCTTTGGTTTCCACTGCCTTGAATCCAGAATCCAGAATCCCTGTTGGATGCAGATGGCAAAGCCCCGGCTCGCAGAAGCCAAGTGACTCCTCCGAGGTAACACTGCCAAGAGTGGCGCAGCTGACACAGAACGCAGCTCTCCCAGGGCCAGGACGCATTACTGATCCCGCTGGTTCAGTGCCTAACTACATACTGGGCATGGACACCATGCCAAGTAATTCACCCACATCCCACAAATGCAGCACAGCCCTACAAAGTGAAGTTCACTATAAGCCATTACTTTTTTTTTTTTTTTTTTTTTTTTGGACAGGCAGAGTGGACAGTGAGAGAGAGAGAGAGAGAGAGAGACAGAGAGAAAGGTCTTCCTTTGTCGTTGGTTCACCCCGCAATGGCCACTGAGGCCAGCGTGCTGTGGCCAGCACACTGGCTGATCCGAAGCCAGGAGCCAGGTGCTTCTCCTGGTCTCCCATGCGGGTGCAGGGCCCAAGCACTTGGGCCATCCTCCACTGCACTCCCTGGCCACAGCAGAGAGCTGGCCTGGAAGAGGAGCAACAGGACAGAATCCAGCACCCTGACCAGTACTAGAACCCGGATTAGCCTAGTGAGCCTAGTGAGCCGCGGCACCGGCCAAGCCATTACATTTTACAGATAAGGAAATCAATGCACAGAGAGCTTACGGAGTTTGCCCAAAAACACAGAGCCAGAAAAGCTGAAGCCGTAAAGGAATCCGCAAGTCTAGTTCAGAGCCCAGATGGAGTCCCTGACCACTGTGCTACCCTGGTAGGGAATCTCTGGGGAAAAAGTGTGCGTCCACATGTATGCATTACATGTACATAGGTGTTATGTGTACAAATGTGATACATCATACAATAAATACATTATTTTATGTGTGCTTGTATATAATAATACACATAATCCTATAAGCATATCTTATATACTATGTGTATTGTGATGTACATACAATATACATACATATTATATATAAAACATTTATGTGTACATCTATGTATGTTTTAGGTAATTGTTACATATATCCCTCTTTTTGTTTTTCCTATGTGTATTTTATCTCCTAAGCATGTGTTACCTGGATTATTAAAGAGCCATCACCCAGAGGACAGAAAATATCTTGTCTTTATTTATTTGTTCAAGAGGCAGAAATACACAAAAGGAGATCTTCTATTCACTGGTTCACTCCCCAAATGCCAGCAACAGCGTGGGCTGGGCCAGGTCAAAGCCAGGAGCCTGCAACTCAATTCAGTTCTCTCAGTGAGTGGAAGGAACCCAACTGAGCTGTCTCCAGTGTCTGCATTAGCAGGAAGCTGGCGTCAGGAGCTGAAGGCAGGCATGGAACCCGTGCACTTCAAGTACAACACACTTGTGTGTTGTCCCTGCAAGGCTGAACACCTGCCCTTGTCATCTCTCCAACAGGGGTCTAAGAACCAGGTCAGGCCAGGAGGGATAGGCTCGGGGGAGTATTCCATGCAGCTCCAACTTAGCCAAAATCAGTCCACTCAGGCCTCAGATGGAACCACAAGCAGCAGCATGGGCCCTTGGTCACTGAGAATCCAGTTGTCAGTGGGGTGCTTTGTTTCTAGGGTGTTCTGTTTGAAGGAACTAAAATCCCTACCAGGGACGGGCACTGTGGCCCAGCACTGATTACGATGCCAGCACCCATATCAGAGCGCCAGTTAGAGTCCTGGCTGCCCTACTTCCAATCCAGCTCCTTGTTAACACACCTGTGAAGGCAGTGGGTGACAGACAGCTCAAGTGCTTGGGCCCCTGCTACTCACACAGGATACCTGGATGGAGTTCCTGACTCTTGGCTTTAGTCTGGCCCAGACTTGGCTGTTGCAGCCATTTGGGGAATGAACCAGAGGATTCTCTCTCTCTCATTCTCTTGCTCTTGCTCTCACTCTGCCTTCCAAATAAATAAATCTTTATTTTTAAAAAACTTACTAAAAGTGGCTTCAATGATGGGAACCCTTAGAGTGAGCAAGAAATCCAGAATCAGAGTGGCTCATCCACAGCGTCAGGGGCCCGTGTCTGATTGCTCTCCTAGTGGGCAGACAGCCTTTTCCTCCAATCCCTTTTCAGGGAGGGCTCAGCCACTGACGTCTCCCCACATCTCATTGGCTGGGAGGGAGTGGTCACATGGCCATGATCAGCTAATCCCTGCAACAAGAGTGTCATTGGCTTAGACCTGCACCAGTGACCCACTGAAGGGCATGCTACTCAGGTCAGCAGGAACAGAATCCCAATGAGGATTCTAGAAGCCAGGAGGAAGAAGGATGGCTTTGGGTAGCAAGCAA
Source organism: Oryctolagus cuniculus (assembly GCF_964237555.1). Classification (NCBI taxonomy): domain Eukaryota; kingdom Metazoa; phylum Chordata; class Mammalia; order Lagomorpha; family Leporidae; genus Oryctolagus; species Oryctolagus cuniculus. The sequence goes on from NC_091452.1 coordinate 14,084,435, forward strand.
AGGTGTCTACCACACCAAGGGTATGTCTCAAGGAGGGCTCAATGCCTGGAACAGTAGTTCTAAGTAGGCAAACAAGCACGGGAAAATCGAATGAAAAGTTGATTTTTTGGAATCCACAGTACACATTTTCCAAGAACTTTTGAAGACCCCTTGTATGCATGGACTTCAGAATCCGTGCACCCAAACAAACCCACCTTTTAATCCCATCTCCCAGGAGCTTTCTGAAGTTCCCGCATAACTCCTGGCCTCCAACTCTCTGATGCAGATAACTGTAAAGCCACCACGGCTTCTCCAGTCTCGGTTTAGACGTTTGATCTTTGGTTTTCCCCCAGGGCACTTCTGAACTTTCCATTGGAGGCCAGAGCCAGCTATGGAGGACGCTTCTGGGAACGTTCAAGGAGGGTCAACGCTACAAATAAAAACTCCCACCAAAAACCCCCACCTAAACAACATGGTAATGGATGACCTCACTCAAATGAGGTACCTAGAGCTGTCAGATTGATAAGGAGCGGATTAGAGGTCAGGGAGTGAGATTAAGGGGGAATGCAGTGGACAGAACATTGGTCTCCTCTCTATTTCACAAGCTGAAGCCCTAACTCCAAATGTGATGGTGTTTGCAGGTGGGGGTCTTTTTTATTATTATTATTTGACAGAGTTAGTGAAAGAGAGAGACAGAGAAAAAGGCCTTCCTTCCGTTGGTTCACCCCCCAAATGGCTGCTACAGCCGGCGCACTGCACCAATCCAAAGCCAGGAGCCAGGTGCTTCCTTCTGGTCTCCCATGCAAGTGCAGGGCCCAAGCACTTGGGCCATCTTCTACTGCCTTCCCCGGCCACAGCAGAGAGCTGGACTGGAAGAGGGGCAACCGGGACTAGAACCTGGTACCCATATGCAGGTGGGGGTCTTTGGGAGGTGAGTAGACTTGGGCAAAGTCCTGAAGGAGAGGCCCCATGACAGCATTAATGTCCTTACCAGATGAGGCAGAGAGCAGAGCTCCCCTGTGCCTCAGCAGGTGAGGACACAGCAAGAAGGCAGCCTTGGGGCTGGCGCTGTGGTGTAGTGGGCTAAGCCTCCACCCGCAGTGCCAGCATCCCATATGGGTGCTAGTTCGAGTCCCGGCTGCTCCACTTCCAATCCAGCTCCCTGCTGGATGGCCTGGGAAACCAGAAGATGGCCCAAGTGTTTGAGCCCCTGCACCTGCAGAGGAGATCTGGAAGAAGCTCCTGGCTCCTGGCTTTGGATTGGCCCAGCTCCGACCATTGCGGCCAATTGGGGAGTGAACCAGTGCATGGGAGACATTTCCTCTCTCTCTCTCTCTCTCTCCCTCTCTCTCTCTCCCTCTATCTCCCTCTCTCTCCCTCTCTTTCCCACTCTCTCTCTCTCCCTCTCAAATAAATAAATAAATCTTTAAAAAAAGAAGGACGATGAGGAGGAGGCAGCCGTCTACAGCCCAGAAAGAGAGGCCTCCCCAGAACCCAATTGTGCCAGTGGGAGACCCAGCCTGCAGACCTGCAAGAAATGAAGTATGTTTTTGATGCCATCAGTCTATGGCATTTTGTCAGGGCAGGCCATGTCAACAGAATGTCAGTTTGGGGCGATGATGACGTGGGGAGCCGGATGGTGGAGACGGTCATCCCACACGGTGAATCTACATCATGCCCCTGAACTGTGCACTGAAAAGTAGTTCACACGGCAAACGGTGTGGTAGGTATACCATACTGCAAAATCAAGAAGGAATGTTCCTCCTGGTATCGCCCTGCCATAAGAGCCGAAACACAATCAGGCACCTGCATGGCTGTCTTGGCATCTGCTGTACAGGTGACTGGTGGGGGCAGAATGAGACCTCCAAGGACCACGCCCCCGATCCCAGCCTCAGATGCCTCTCGACACTCAGGTCTCGCGCTGAAGGAGCATCCGGGCCCCAGGCAGTTCAGCAGCAGTGGAAAACAGACCTCTCCTGGTTATTATTAGCAGGTGCAGCAGCGGGTGTGGAGGGCACAGCTGTGCGGCTCTCACGGGACAGGAGGCTAAGGTGGAGCTGAGGGGCCGCGGGCCCCAGCACCAGGGCAGCAGCCTCTGCAGTCACACTGACCTCAAACTTTCCACCAAAATCCCCGCTGGTAGCTTCTCAGCTCTTAGGGGAAAATTAACTCGCGTCCCCAGGGTTGAGATTTTCCATGTTTAGCTTCAACCCAAAGGAAAATTTTGTTAGAAAGTTGAAAGGGTGTGACTACTTTGAATAATGAGCGTCAGGGCACTCGAAAAAATACAGAAGCCACGCATTCTGCCTCTTCTCCCCCCGACCCCATTCAAGTGGCTAAACTGCAGATGAGAGTTAATATTTAATTCAGAGCCTGCCAAATGCCAAGAACTTGCTTTATGCAAAATCGGCGGTACTTAATTAGTGGCGATGAGGCTCTTTCTCTATGGGACACCTGGCTATGTCTGGTTGTCACAACTTGGTGTGCGGTGGGGGGTGCTACTGGTATTTAGTGGGTAAGACAAGAGATGCTGCTAAACCCCCTCCAATGCACAGGACAGCCCCCTACCACAAAGAGCCAGCCAGCCCGGGTATCAATAGGACAGGCTGAGAAACCCTCTTCGAAGGCCTATCATTGTCAAACCAGAGCAGGCATCGGAATCACCTAGGGGCGCAGGAGGTGTGAAAACATAGAGTGCTGGGTCCCACTCCCAGACTCACCCCCCACCCCCAACATGAGGCTGGCGCTGGGGCCAGGGACCTCCCTTGCAGAAGCACTGACTTAGGCCACCCGCACAACAGTCCTGAGGCAGAGGCACCGCTCGTCATGTCTCACGTAGGTAAGACCCAAGAGCAACCATGCCAGGTTCCTCCCAAGGAGGAAAAGCACTGCTCAGAGATGTGGGTCCCACAAGCTAGGGCATGACAGGCCAAATGCCATCTTTTTTTTTTTTTTTTTTTTTTTTTGGACAGGCAGAGTGGACAGTGAGAGAGAGAGACAGAGAGAAAGGTCTTCCTTTTGCCGTTGGTTCACCCTCCAATGGCCGCCGTGGCCAGCGCGCTGCGGCTGGCGCACCACGCCTATCCGAAGGCAGGAGCCAGGTGCTTCTCCTGGTCTCCCATGGGGTGCAGGGCCCAAGCACTTGGGCCATCCTCCACTGCACTCCCTGGCCACAGCAGAGAGCTGGCCTGGAAGAGGGGCAACCGGGACAGAATCTGGTGCCCCAACTGGGACTAGAACTCGGTGTGCTGGCGCCGCAAGGCGGAGGATTAGCCGACTGAGCCACAGCCCAGTGCCATCTTTAAACCAATACCCTCACTGTCAGCAGCCTCCATGGGCTTCCAGATGGTCGGTGCTCAGCCACAGGTGCACGGCCCAGGAGAGCTGAGCGCCCTCTGTTGCGAATGCTGCAGCTGGCTCCCTTTTTCTGGAACTCACAGCTCCCAAGGATCATCATCAATCTCATATTTTTCAACTATTTAAAGCTCCTCTATGAGTTAAAGCCTTTGCAGGTTCTAGAAACTTCTCAGGGTAGAAACACCTTATCCAGGCTTCCATGCCCCGATTCTTTGGTGTGGGCACCTGCCGCTCCTATGCTGTATCCAGATTACTGTACGTGGCGTTGTGTGTGCATCCATAAACTGTCGTTTTTTCCCCTTCCCACTCAGATGCACCATGGGATATCTTTCTGCCAAATCTTGCATCACGCTTGAACAGTGTAATGGAAACAATGCCGGACGCGGAGTCAGGAGACTTGGGTTCCAGCAGATGGGAAAAGGAGGTCTCTAAATGGAAGACTGCAATCCCCCAGCTTCCACCGCACAGGGCTGCTGGAGTCCCTTGTTGACAAGGAATTGCCACTGGGTCGCCTTGTTACGTGGTGCAGCACTGTCTCCATGCCCAAAAAAACTAAATCATCCCAAGGTCACTCAAGAAGTCAGGCAGAGAAAGGGAAAAAAGAACACAACGTTCCTAAATTCTTAGTCCTCTGTTTCAAGTCACCAGAGCCTGCTCCCTTTATTGGAAATCATCTTCATAAACCTGAAACCATGGAAAAAACCAACCAGGTCATCTTTGCCCTCCTCAATTCCTCTTATGGCTGCCAAACAAAAGACTCTCACAACACAGTATTTCCACTCGGATTTCTTCCTTTTACAACTATCTCATTGCATCTTCAGCCTTCGAAGATTTGGTCTTTGTAAACCAATTTCAGACTTTCCCAAGCATTTTTTCCCCAAACTGGCTTCTGGGAACAGGTACTCCTTCCCCCTACACAAGTAGTCAGCAAACGACTGCTCAAAGGCCCAGTCTGGCCCTTGGCCTGTTTTTGTAAATAAAGTTTTATTTGAACACAGCTATAGTCTTTCATGTACATACTGGATGCAGCTGCTCCTGTGCTACAATGGCAGAGTCGAATACTAACCAATCTGGAGGGCTCAGATATGTTAGATGGCTCTTTCCAGAAAAGTCTGCTGGCTCCTGATCTGCGTTCAAAACAAAATCAATTTCAGGGGTTGGTATCATGACGGAACAGGTTAAGCTGCTGCCTGCATTGCTAGCATCCCATAGGGACGCCGGTTCCAGTGCCGACTACTCCACTTCTGATCCAGCTCCCTGCTAATGCGCCTGGGAAAGCAGTGGAAGATGGCCCAACTGCTTGGGCCCCTGCACCCACATGGGAGACCCAGAAGAAGCTCCTGGATCCTGGCTTCAGCCTGGCCCAGTCCCAGCTATGTGGATTTGAACAACAGATAGGAGAGAGATCTTTCTCTCTCTCTCTGTCTCTCTCTCTCTCTCTGCCTTTTAAATAACTAAATAAATTGATTAAATTATTTGCTGAGCCAAGTGAATGAATTGCTAATAAAATTTAAGAAAAAAAAAGAGAGTGAACTTTGGAGGAGACCCTATGTAAACTAGAAAAAGCCTCTCCCAAAAGAGGGGCCAACTTTCCAAAGACTTGATGAAGAGGCTACTTATCTATAGACCAGGACCAGCATTTTCCACCCTCTGCAGGGTTGGCTGAGACCCCTGTACGTGAAAGCAGGTGCAAGGCACCTCATTTCTCTGCATAGAGGTCTGGGCCCACACCCAGACGGACCACCCACCAGCTGTGTGATCGGTGAAGTCACGTGAGCTCTGACTCTCACTGCATCTGCACGCTGAGAATGCTCTCGTCTACTTCTAACGGGTTCTCGTGAGAATTCTGAGCCCCCTCCCAGGACCCAGACCACCGGAGATGCTTGCTTTTCACACTGTCTGGGAGACGGGGAAAGGCAGGGCTGGGAGGCATTCTTTATGGAAGATCCAAAATTTCAGTAATCAACATAAATAATATTTTAAGGCAGTATTTTTAAAAGTCAAAATTAACACCGAACAAATCCATCCCAGGACAAAATGTCAAAATTTTAAATGAAGACAGGATCTAATCTTGACAGCATCAGGGTGCACTGTACCAGTACCAGGTCACAAGACAGCTTTGTGTAAAATGCTGGTATTTCATTTACAATGAATTTTCGCACTAATTTCTATCTATACATTTTCCATTAAAAGACTACCTATGATGGACTTTTTGTGCCCAAGGTGGGGGTCCTCGTTGGCCTTAGCCAACTCCAGATCTGGGCCAGAGTCCTGCTGAATATCTCATGTGTACAAGAAAGCTCTCAGAGCCCAGTGGTTCTCAAGCCCGCAGTACCTGAGACTCAAACAGGAAAATTAAAAATGTGCTACTAATAAACCACTGACGACAGAGAATAACGTGGGTGATGTGGTAGCTGATATTTTCCAATGGGCCTCCCGCCCACTTCACACCCACTAGAACGACCATCACAGAGACAAGAGCAGGTGTGGGCGAGGACGTGGAGAGATCGCAGCCCTCACTCCCTGCTCGTGGGAATGTAACACGGGGCGAGCACTGTGAAAAACACTGAAGCATCAGAGACGGAATTACCATGTGACCCAGGGAGTCCAGTCTCAGGCAGAGACCCACCAAAACTGAAAGTGACCGGCGCCACAGCTCACTAGGCTAATCCTCCGCCTTGCGGCGCCGGCACACAGGGTTCTAGTCCCGGTCTGGGTGCCGGATTCTGTCCCGGTTGCCCCTCTTCCAGGCCAGCTCTCTGCTGTGGCCAGGGAGTGCAGTGGAGGATGGCCCAGGTGCTTGGGCCCTGCACCCCATGGGAGACCAGGAGAAGCACCTGGCTCCTGCCATCAGATCAGCGTGGTGCACCGGCTGCAGGGCGCCAGCCACGGCAGCCATTGGAGGGTGAACCAACGGCAAAGGAAGACCTTTCTCTCTGTCTCTCTCTCTCACTGTCCACTCTATCAAAAAATAAAATAAAATAAAATAAAAATAAAAAAATAAAAACTGAAAGTGGATCTTCATACAAAAACTTGTCAGGGGCATCACTCGTACGAGCCGACAAGTGGGGATGACCGACGGTCCAGCAGCGGATGAGCCCATTAAACTTGGCATATCCACGCAGTACTAGCAGAAAGGAATGAAGTCAGGTGGGCACTGGCCTGGAGCTCAACACACTGCTCGGGATGCCTGCATCCCATATTGCTTGGGGGTTCAAGTCCTGGCCCTCCTTCCAACTCCACTTCCTGCTAAAGCGCACTCTGGGAGGCAGCAGGTGATGGCTCAAGTACTTGGGTTCCTGGCACCCATGTGGGAGACCCAAACTAACCTGGGCTCCTGGCACTGGTTTGGTCCAGCCCTTGATGCTGCGAGAACCTAGGGAGTGAACCAGCAGAGGGAAGGAAGGTCTCTCTGTTTTTCTCCTCCCCCTTCCCTGCCCATCCTTTCCCTCCATCTCTTCTCTTGTCCTTCCCTCTCTTTTCTTAAAAGGTCTTTTAAAAATTTTTTATTTTATTTGAAAATCAGTTCTAGAAACAGTGATTTCTTACATGCTGGTTCACTCCCCAAATGGCCAAAGCAGCCAGGGCTAAGCCAGGCCAAAGTCAGGAGCCAGGAGCTTCCTCTGTGTCTCCTACATGGGTGCAGGGATCCAAGCACTTGGGCCATCTTCCACTGCTTTCCCATGCATATTAGCAGGAAGCTGGATTGGAAGTGGAGCAGCTAGGCCTCGGACCAGCACCCATATGGGCGGCAGCTTAACCTGCTGTGTCACAGTGCTGCCCCTTCCCTCTCTTTCAAATAAATGAAACAATAGCTGGCGCCGCGGCTCACTAGGCTAATCCTCCGCCTTGCGGCGCCGGCACACCGGGTTCTAGTCCCGGTCAGGGCGCCGGATTCTGTCCTGGTTGCCCCAGGAGAAGCACCTGGCTCCTGACTTTGGATCAGCGTGGTGCGCCAGCCACAGCGCGCCAGCTGTGGCGGCCATTGGAGGGTGAACCAATGGCAAAGGAAGACCTTTCTCTCTCTCTCTCTCTCTCTCACTGTCCACTCTGCCTGTCAAAAAAAATAATAATAAATAAATAAATAAATAAACTCAAAGTGATTGAGTGATGCAGCTTTAAAGTGTGACTTTTGTGATATGTGAATTATACGTCAACTTGTAAGCATCTCCCCACTTGACTCTAACACACAACCAAGGTACTTCGTGTCTGTCTTGATCCAATGGGTGTGCTGGGAGTCATGGGCCTCCTGGATTAAGGTTCCTCCGAGGCTAAGGATCCACTGGGAGAGCCCAACGGGGCAGGTGCTGTACCCCTTGGGGCTGTGAGGCTTCCTCCGCCCACCCAGGAGCTGTAGGAGGGCAGAGGTTTCCCGCACTGTCGTCACCAGAAGCCACTGCCTCATCCACGCCCCTCTCCCAACGGTGGCAGATACCAGTTTCAAACCATATTATGCACAGCAGAAATGATCTGGGGCAGGCAGAAGAAGTACCGAGGCCTGGGTGCCAAGGAGATACATGCAAACTAAGAATAGCCACTGCAGGCAGCACGCCGAGCTGGAGGGGAGAAGGCCGCCTGCTCCCTGCCCCGGCAAGGCTGAGAGCTCAGTGCCTCTCCCCAGGAAGAGCAAGCACTCAGGTCTCCTAGGCAGCCTCCCTTGGCACAGGCACAAAAGGTTGACCAGCTGACCACATCAACCTGGCAGCATCCAAAAATACAATCAAAGCGTGGTTGGTGTCTCCTGTGATTCCCGGGCGAAGGGCTGCATCCCAGCTGCCTTCTGCCTGCCTGCACTCTGTCCTGGTTACCTGGCTGAACAGACACGCCTCTGACGCAGCACTGGCCTTCAGAGGGGAGGAAAATTCTCCCTGTGGAAATCCCCTTTGGTACAAAAATAAGCACTGGGTTGATCACTTTTTTTTTTTTTAATGTGAACTGGGTGACCAGCTGGATGAGCTGGGTGCTGGCTCTTTGCAAAGCTAAAGAAACCTGCTGATGCCAAAGTCCTACAGATAACACAGGCTTCATTCTCCCAGCTGTCGGGACGACCCCGGCATGGTGAAGTCTCCCACGGAAACAGCCCCGCAGGCATTCCAGTTCGCTTGAAAATAGAGCCACTCCCACACAGGAGGGTTGCTCGTCTGCGTGTGTGTGTGCGCACACACATGCATGCAGTCATGTTACCCTCCATCGGCAACTGAACAGTGCCCCCAGCTGACTTCCCAGGCAAATTCAGCAATGAGGAACACCGGCCAACAGCTTCCCGGACATCAGCGTCCTGCAAAGCAGTCACCCGTGGGCAGGGGCTGGAGGCTAAGCGCATGCGCAGGAGGGGTCGGATTTCCCACCCCTTGGGGTCCTTTGCCCGGAGCAAAGACACTTCGCAAAGTCTCAATCTTTACCAAGACACTTCAAAGTCTCAATCTTTCTGCACTCTCTAAGAAAACAGTAGGAGGTTTTCATGGCACTGTTCTGTCTGCTTGCTTGTTTTCGTTTGAGTGCTGTAAGGTCCAGCTACAGTGAACTCCTGCTGGGAGGCAGGGAGCCAGACTGGATAACCCTCGAAGGATCTTCTTGCCATTAATACAGTTGTTTAGGCCAGTGCCGTGGCTCACTAGGCTAATCCTCCGCCTAGCAGCGCCGGCACACCGGGTTCTAGTCCCGGTCAGGGCGCCGGATTCTGTCCCGGTTGCCCCTCTTCCAGGCCAGCTCTCTGCTGTGGCCAGGGAGTGCAGTGGAGGATGGCCCAGGTGCTTGGGCCCTGCACCCCATGGGAGACCAGGAAAAGCACCTGGCTCCTGGCTCCTGCCATCGGATCAGCGCGGTGCGCCGGCCACAGCGCGCCGGCAGCGGCGGCCATTGGAGGGTGAACCAACGGCAAAAAGGAAGACCTTTCTCTCTGTCTCTCTCTCTCACTGTCCACTCTGCCTGTCAAAAAAAAAAAAAATACAGCTGTTTAAAGTCCTCCCCTTTCATAGGACCTTGATACAGATCATCTTAATCGTGATATAAATTTGATTGGCGTATCTCGGACACTCAGCATGTGACAAAGCCATAAAATCCCGACTTATCTCCAAGTCAAACTGCTAGCAACTTCCCACCTCTTGGAGACACAACCATGAAACAAACCGTGGGTGAAGTCCTGGGAGATGGGAAACGGTTTCCACAGAGCCGATGCACTAACATCAAAGGGTTTCTTCTAGGGGACTGAGGCCTGCACGAGTCTAAGGGGCCCCATGATCCCCGGCCACTGGTCTTATTGTGCAACCTGTCCCCTTGAGTGGTGGGGAGGGGAAAGAGGCAACTTGCTTCCAACCAATAGAATACAGCACAGGTGATGGACAGGGCAAGCAATTTACTTCCAACCAATAGAATACAGCACAGATGATGGACAGGACAAGCAATTTACTTCCAACCAATAGAATACAGCACAGATGATGATGGACAGGACAAGCAACTTGCTTTCAACCAATAGAATACAGCATAGGTCATGGGCTGTCCTCCCATAACTACAACTCATTATCTAAAATTCTATCACAGCAGACTACAGAGTAAGACTTCTTTGGCAGCCTTGGAGACAACAAAGAGCCGCGTTGTGAACAGAGGGCCACTTGAGAACAAGGGACTCCAGACAACCTCCAGGGCATGAGGTGGGTCCCCAGCAAAGTTGTTGGAAGCTAGAAGCTCTTGGTCAGAAAGCTGCAAGGAAACAAATTCTACCAACGACTTGAATGAGCTGAGGAACAGATCTCCCTGCAGCCACGCCTTCAGAGGAGAACACAGCCCAGCCAACACTCCGAGTGCAGCCTCATGAGACCCTGAGCACAGGGCCCAACCGCTGAAGCACAGAAACCTGGAAATAAGAAGTGTGTGTGTGTGTGTGTGTGTGTGTGTTTAAAGATTTATTTATTTATCTGAATGGCAGAGTTACAGAGAGGCAGAGGCAGAGAGAGAGAGAGGGGTCTTCCACCTGCTGGTTCACTCCCCAGATGGTTGCAATGGCCAGAGCTGGACCGATTCAAAGCCAGGAGCCTGGAGTTTCTTCCAGGTCTCCCACATGGGTACAGGAGTCCAAGTACTCGGGCTATCGTCCACTGCTTTCCCAGGCCATAGCAGAGAGCTGGATCAGAAGAGGAGTAGCCAGGACTTGAACTGGCGCCCATATGGGATGCCGGCACCGCAGGAGGTGGCTTTACCGGCTACGCCACAACACCGGCCCTGTGTGTGTTATTTTAAGCTGCTAAGTTGTTGATAATTCTTGTGCAGCACTAGAAAACTGAAACAGAAACCCTCAACTCCTTCCTCAGAGGCTCACAGACTCCCAGCACCTAAGACAAAGGCTACTGACTCCACTATATGAAGTGAGGTGCACGTTTTTCCTGCATCTCAATGGTAAGAACAAGAAACTAACAAAGACATAGCTAGCAGGAATGCACCCTGAGGACAGCAGCCAAGGATGCCATGGGCCGTCTTTAGCACACAGTCGGCACTCAAACAACAGGTGATGAACTCAGCACAATTCTCTCCCTCTCTCCCTCTCTCTTCCTCTCTCTCCCTCTCTGTGTGTCACTCTGCCTTTCAAATAAATAAATAACATTGCTGCTAGTGTAAAAATGCATTTTTTAAAAAGAGAGTGAGAGACAAAGACACAGAGACAGAGAGAAAAATCCCATCTGTTGGTTCACTCCTCAAAGGCTTAATGCAGTCGAAGATCAGGCCAGGGCGGGAACCAGGAGCCAGGAACACAACCCAGGGCTCCCGTGTGGTTGGCAGAACCCAGCCACTTCAGCCATCACCATCACCTTCCAAGGTGTCTGTGGGGAGCAAACCGGACTAGACTGAGCTACTGGAATTAAGACTTATTCTATGCATCTGCTCTCCCACAATATGGCGCTGGGAGAGAAGTAAACAGCTTTCACACAGCTGCCTCCAGTTCAACCAATAAACTGTAGGACTTGCTCCTGATTGGAGAGCAGCGTACTCGGCGTGTGGGCAGCCGAGTTAGGATTGGCGGAGGAGGACTATAAAGGAGGAGAGAGAGGGCATGCACCAGGAACATCTATGGGGAACATCTAAGGGAACCCGTGCAGCCCCCCAGAGAGCCGGCCGGCGGTGTGCCGCTCCCCTGCGGAAGTGGGGAATGTGGCCAGGGGGAACTGCCCTTCCACGGAGGTGGAAGGGATAGTAGCCAACCCGGGAAGAACCAGCAGCAAACCCGGGGAGGGCCGAGCAGACGAAAGAACAGCGCAGGGTCCTGTGTTGCTCCTCCACGAAGAGGGGGAGCGACAGGTGTCCATTGAAAGGAAGCTGGAATTGGGAGCCAGAGCCAGGAACTGCACCCAGGCACTCTGATACGGGCTGTGGCACCCTAACAGACATCTTAGCTGCTAGGTCAAATGCCCAGTCCAATTTCATTTCCATGAACATTTTGAACTACACTGTACAATATAATAAATACACAATATGTAAGAAATATGTACCAACATTTTAAGTAAAAGATACACTATGTTAATGCAACACCTTTAAAAATATAAATGAATGCTAAATTTATTTATTTATTTATTTATTTATTTTTTTTGACAGGCAGAGTGGACAGTGAGAGAGACAGAGAGAAAGGTCTTCCTTTGCCGTTGGTTCACCCTCCAATGGCCGCCGCGGCCGGCGCACCGCGCTGATCCGATGGCAGGAGCCAGGTACTTCTCCTGGTCTCCCATGGGGTGCAGGGCCCAAGCACCTGGGCCATCCTCCACTGCACTCCCTGGCCACAGCAGAGAGCTGGCCTGGAAGAGGAGCAACCGGGACAGAATCCGGTGCCCCGACGGGGACTAGAACCCGGTGTGCCGGCGCCGCTAGGCGGAGGATTAGCCTAGTGAGCCGCGGCGCCGGCCATGAATGCTAAATTTCACAATGAACAAAATTCAGCGTTTCTAAACGACGCGCTATGGCTGATTGTTTGAAGACCTCCCATTACTACATGGTAGGGACTGTCATTTCCCATCACTTCTCTCTGCTCCCAGATCCATGAGGCCACCACGGCCTGTGCTGGGTGGGTTTACGAGGGGTAACCGTGGCATGCAAGCAGGGCTGACAGTGCAGGGTGTCATGGACAGTCGGGATGTCTCACTGTAGCCCTGTGACTGACTCTGCAGTCAACTGGGAAGACGGGAAGGTACTGAAGTGAGGACATGCGGGCCACTCAGATGTCCCTGGCTCCTGCTACAAGACGCGTGCGTGGCTCTGGAGGAAAAGTCCAAACCACCCTTCCCAGCCTGCATTTACCCAAGGCATCCGTTTTCAGAAACACCTGAGCAGCCCGCTCTAAGCATCATTGTGAACTCAGCTTGAAATTTTAAAAATTTGCCGCAAGGAATTCTTTTTATGCTTTCTACGGGTGAGTTGCCGGGAAAGGAGAAAAAAAGGGGAGGGGGTCGTTGGTAGAGATGTCAACAGACAAATATGTGCAGATGTCTTTGCTACATCAACCCCAAAGGGAACCTAATAGGGTTCTCCTTATGATTTTTTTTTTTTTTTTGACAGGCAGAGTGGACAGTGAGAGAGAGACAGAGAGAAAGGTCTTCCTTTGCCGTTGGTTCACCCTCCAATGGCCGCCGCGGCCAGCGCGCTGTGGCCGGCGCACCGCGCTGATCCGATGGCAGGAGCCAGGTACTTATCCAGGTCTCCCATAAGGTGCAGGGCCCAAGGACCTGGGCCATCCTCCACTGCACTCCCTGGCCACAGCAGAGAGCTGGCCTGGAAGAGGGGCAACCGGGACAGAATCTGGCGCCCCCACCGGGACTAGAACCGGGTATGCCGGCGCTGCAAGGCGGAGGATTAGCCTAGTGAGCCACGGTGCTGGCCTCTCCTTATGATTTCATCATGAATATAAACTGGGCGGTACAAAGAGGCCAGTGTGCTTGGATGCAAACCCCAATTCTGCTGTCTACTGACTGTGTCACCTGAGGCAAGTTCCTTAACCTCTCTGAGCCCCTGTGCAAGGGAGGACAATTGTGGTCTCTCTTCATAGGAGTGTTGGAAGACTATATTTGAAGCACTTAGAATAAGTTTGGTTTCTATATTAAGAATGTACTTATCAAGATACCCCCATTTGATCTTTTCAGTTACATTTTTAATTTTTTTAAATTATTTGACAGGTAGAGTTATAGACAGTGAGAGACAGAGACAGAGAGAAAGGTCTTCCCTCCATTGGTTCACCCTCCTAATGACTGCCACTGGAACTGCGCCGATCCGAAGCCAGGAGCCAGGTGCTTCCTCCTGGTCTCCCATGGGGTGCAGGGCCCAAGCACTTGGGCCATCCTCCACTGCCCTCCTAGGCCACAGCAGAGAGCCGGACTGGAAGAGGAGCAACCAGGACCAGAATCGGCACCCCAACCGGGACTAGAACCCGGAGTGCCGGCACCACAGGTGCAGGATTAACTAAGGGAGCCACGACGCTGGCCCCTTCAGTTACATTTTGTCACCAGTTTTGATAGAATTATGGTGAGAAAGACTATGATTCATAAGAAATAAGAAAATAAGAGTTTCCCATCTAAGCTAGCACTGTGGACATTTGGGGAGTGAACCAGGAGGTAGAAGATCTCTTTGTTTCTCCTTCTCTCTCTCACTCTGCCTTTCAAACAAATAAAATGGAATCTCTTCTGATGGCTCTTTTGTTTTATCATGAGCAAGCCAGACAGGGTAAAGGACTTCAAGTCAGGTCTTTTGATGGGTTTTGTCCCGCCTTGTAACTGAATGTCAAGCTGACAAGTTTTTTCTTCCCCAAAATTGTGCTTAGAAAGGACCATTGTGAGTGGCTGGTCAATGAGTCTAAGTTCCAGTTAGAAGATGTGAGTTCCGGTGCCCCACCGCACAGTAGGTAACGACTGGCAATGACAAGGCACTGTCTATTTCAACAAAGCTAGGGAAAGGATAATGAGTGTTTTCACTACAAAGAAATGATGGATGTTTGGGGAGATAATTATGCACGCTCCGGCTGGGACATTACACAGCGTCTGCACGTATTTAAACATCATGGAGGCATTGATCCAAAATTCAACTTTAGCTGGCTCTCCTTGGGGGGTGTATCTGGCACCCCTACCTAGGGTCAGAGCTCAAATATCCCCATGTCTCAAACTCTGTCACCAAACCCCGCCTCCCACCCACACACTGACGGTGGCCAAGGTTGAATAGTGCTTGGGCTTTTCTGCTTAAGGCAGCATAAATATTTTAAGAATATGAATATTAACAAATAACTTCAAAAGCCTTCATAGGAAATGGGTCACATCCCAGTCCCTGAAGGAGCAAATGTCACAAGTCAGGGGACATCCCTGCAAAGAGACGCGACACAGAGAAGCGAGAGCTGATCCCCAGGACGGTTAATCAGAGCCCGGGGGGGCTCTAACAAGAGGACACTGGCCTCCCCAGGAACTCTTCCACATCGGGAGGGGCTTCCGGTCCATTCCACACCTAAAGCTGGCTAAAGAGACTGGAAGTCCAGGGCTGGTGCTACTGCGAGTGCCGGCGTGTGGTTCCATCTGACTCACCTGGCCACGTGGGGACAGAGAGGGCAGAACTCAGAAGTCCAGCCCAGGTCATCAAGCCTCACGTGTTCTACATCCTCTCTGCTTACCAGTCAACTGTCTAGGGACTGGTGCTGTGGTGAAGTGGGTAAAGCTGCCGCCTGCAGTGCCAGCATCCCATATGGGCACTGGTTCAACTCCCGGCTGTTCCACTTCCAATCCAGCTCTCTGTTATGGCCTAGGAAAGCAGTAGAAGATGGCTCAAGTCCTTAGGCCCCTGCATGGGAGACCTGGAGGAAGCTTCTGGCTCCTGGCTTCGGATCGGTGCAGCTCTGACCATTGCAGCCAATTGGAGAGTGAACCAGCAGATGGAAGACTTCTCTCTCTCTCCCTCTCTCTCTCTCTCTCCTCTCTCTGTGTAACTCTGACTTTCAAATAAATAAATAAATCTTAAAAATAAAACAAAACAAAAAGTCAACTGTCTTGAAGAAATAAGGAAAGATCTATAGCACAATAAACCCCAGTCCTCCTAAGTAAAATCCTAACAGCTTACATGTGCAAGGGTGCATCAAGATAATCATGAAAAAATGGAATTTACAGGTAAGTACATTTGGTACGGACATATTTTAAATCCATGCATATAGGGGGTCTTCAAAAAATTGAAGGAAAATGCACGTTAAGAAAAAGTTTGCGTGGATTTCAAAATTTTTGCATCACAGTACATGAGGGTACCTCAAAACATTTGTGAAAAAAGGCATTTTTTAACGGTAAGCTTACTTAAGTCCAAAATTTTTGAAACCTGTGCATACGACAGGTCTGCAAAAAGTTTGTGGCCAATGTGTATTATGAAAAAACTATGCATGGCCGGCGCCATGGCTCACTGGGCTAATCTTCTGCCTGCAGCGCCGGCACCCTGGGTTCTAGTCCTGGTCGGGGTGCCGGATTCTGTCCTGGTTGCTTCTCTTCCAGTCCAGTCCAGCTCTCTGCTGTGGCCCGGGAAGGCAGTGGAGGACGGCCCAGGTGCTTGGGCTCCTGCACCCGCATGGGAGACCAGGAGGAAGCACCTGGTTCCTGGGTTAGGATTGGCGCGGTGCACTGGCCGTAGCGGCCATTTGAGGGGTGAACCAACAGAAGGAAGACCTTTCTCTCTGTCACTCTAACTCTGCCTGTCAAAAAAAAAAAAAAAAAAAAAAAAAAAAAAGAGAAAAAAACCATGCATGGATTTCAAAAGTAGTTTTTGCATCAGAATAAAGCTATCCTTTAATTCTGTTTTTCCACTAGATTTTTGTTTATAATTTTTGTTTATTTATTTTTTTGAGAGGCAGAAAGACAAAGAGAGTGCCCATCCAGTGGTTTACTCGCTAAATGCCCTAAACAGCTGGAGCTTGGCCAGGGCCAAAGCCAGGAACCAGGAACTCAATCCAGGTCTCCCCAACGAGAGGCAAGAACCGGAGTACTTGAGCCAGCACCTGCTACCTGCCAGGGTCTGCATTAGCAGGCAGCTGGAGTCAGGAGTCAAGAGCCAGGGCTGTGAATCGAACCCAGACACTCTGATGTGGGATGCAGGCATCTTCACCACCAGGCCAAACACCCACCCCTGCACACACCTTTGGAGGCACCCTCCTAGAAGCACTGAAAAACTATGCAGAGCTCAGAACTACCATGGTGTCTGCTTCTCCTAAAGGCAGCTTGACGCACCAGGGGAGGAAAACACCAAAACACAAACTAAGATGCCTGAGACCCAGGTGACCGGGGTTCAAATCACAGCTCAGCCTTATGCCCTGGGGACGAGCCATCAGACCAGAATGCGAGGGAAATAACAAACAAAATAACCACAAAACAGGAATCGTATGTCCTGTCTGTTTGAAAAGACTTAGATTTAATTACACCTAGTTCCCTTTTTCCTGATCTGATTCCCAAACGGGTGCTTGTTTGAGTTCCGGCTGCTCTACACAATGGGAGACTGGGGCCGGCGTCGTGGCTCACTTGGTCATCGTGGCTTACTTGGTTAATCCTGCACCTGTGGCGCTGGCATCCCATATGGGTGCCGGGTTCTGGTCCTGGTTGCTCCTCTTCCAGTCCAGCTCTCTACTGTGGCCCAGGAGGGCAGTGGAGGATGGCCCAGGTGAATGGCGCCTGCACCAGCATGGGAGACCAGGAAGAAGCACCTGGCTCCTGGCTTTGGATCAGTGTGGTGCGCAGCGCCGGCCGTAGCGGCCATTTGGAGATAGAACCAACAGAGGGAAGACCTTTCTCTCTCTCTCTCTCTCACTGTCTATAACTGTACGTGTCAAAAAAAAAAAAAAAAAAAAGACCATGTATTATAGAAAAAAAAAAAAAAAGAAAGCACAATGGGAGGCTGCAGGTGATGGCGCTTTTTATTTTTTATTTATTTATTTATTTATTTTTTTGACAGGCAGAGTGGACAGTGAGAGAGGGAGACAGAGAGAAAGGTCTTCCTTTGCTGTTGGTTCACCCTCCAATGGCCGCGGCCGCCGGCGCGCTGCGGCTGGCGCACCACGCTGTTCCGATGAGCCAGGTGCTTCTCCTGGTCTCCCATGGGGTGCAGGGCCCAAGCACCTGGGCCATCCTCCACTGCACTCCGGGGCCACAGCAGAGAGCTGGCCTGGAAGAGGGGCAACCAGGACAGAATCCGGCGCCCCGACCGGGACTAGAACCCGGTGTGCCGGCGCCACTAGGCTGAAGATTAGCCTAGTGAGCCGCGGTGCCGGCCGGGTGATGGCTCTTGAAGCTGGGTCCTTGCCACCCTCTGGGGAGCGAACCAGCAGACAGATCTCTCTCTCTCTCTCGCTCTCTCGCTCTCTCGCTCTCTCTCTGTAACTCTGACTCTTAGATAAAAATGTATGGAGTGGTGATCACAACAGTGAACATTCGTTCCCTCCTTCTGCAAACGTTTACAGAGCACCCACCGTGTGCCAGGCACCATTCTGGCTGCTAAGGACACAGTGCTGATAAACACATCTTCATCAAAAGAGAAAAGCCCCCTGCCCCACACAGCTTCCACTCCAGGGAGCAGTCGGCTTCTGAGGTGCTCTGTATCCCCTGCAGCCCCCCACCCCATCGCTGCTCCCAGCAGGGGTTCTCAAAGTGCGGTGTGCATAAGACCCCCCTCCGGGGAAGGGGGCCTGGTCAGGCACGGGAGGCAGGGCCCCACTCCACTTGAAGAGATGCAATTCAGACATGGTTGGATCTGAAAATCTGTACTCCTGTCCTTTTTTTTACCATTTATTTATTTGGAAGGCAGAGTGGGGCTGAGAGTAGGAGTGAGGCCAAGAAAGAATCTTCCACCTGCTGGTTCACTTCTCATATGGCAGCAACAGCCAGGGCTGGGCCGGGCTAAAATCAGGAGCCTGGAACTCCATCTGGGTCTCCCTCATGGGTGGCAGGGGCCCAAGGACTTGGGCCAACTTCTGCTGCTTTCCCAGGTGGTTTAACAGGGGGCTGGATTGGAAGCTAATGGTCGTGACTCAAACCTGCACTCGGATACAGGCGGCAGCTTAACCCCTAGAGGCAGCTTAACCTCCATGCCACAACACCAGCCCTGAAAATCCGTATCTCCAACAAGTGTCCTGGCAAAGTTTCTGCTGAGGGAGGTGGTCAGGGACCCTACTTTGGAAGCCACTGGCTTTCCACAGTTCTACGGGGAGGTACTTTTCACATCGTCTTCAGACAGATGGATAAATTGCTTGCTAGGATGACCATAGTAGCTGGAGGGCGGGGGGCATTTGACATAGCGGTTAACACACCACTGAGACACCCACAACCCACATCAGACTGCCTGGGTTCGAGTCCCCGCTTCCTGCTAAAGCAGACCCTAGGAGGCAGTGGCGACGGCTCAAGTGGTCAGGCTCCTGACTCCCATGTGCGAGACCCGGACTCCGTTTGTGGTCCTGAGCTTTGACCCAGCCTCAGCTATAGAGGACATCGGAGGAGAGAGCCAGCGAGGAGGAGCTCACTCTCACTCTATCTCTGAATAATAAAAGAAGTGACCAGGAAAGTAAGTGACAGCACCAAGGTTCACCCCTGATTCTCACGCCAGTGCCCACGAGATCAGCCGTGCACCACCACACTGCTTTAGCTCAGGATGGGGAGCCCCGAGACGCCGACTCGGCAGAGACAGTGCAAGTGATACAAAACGCAGAGCTGAGTCCTGGGTCCTGTGAATCCCACATGCTGGGTCTGGGAGTGCGAGATGACACTCAGCAGGGATCTCAGGTGAGATCCGGTCTCCAGGTGAGGACGTAACAGCTGCTCTCCTCTCCACACCCCACCCCGAGCGCTAATCTACAGGGCTGGATTGACGTCAGCCACATGGAAACCGCTCTCCTGCCCTGACCTGTTTAGAGATTAAGAGAGCACAGAGCAGAGAGAGAGAGAGAGAGAGAGAGAGAGAGGATGGAAAAACCTGCAAGGAAACCAGCCACCTGTAAGAATACAAGGCTGTTTAGTTAAGAAATGCAAATGAAGGGAAATTAATGTGATAGTTCTCCAGAAACTTCCAGAAGGAGAACTATAGCCACATCAATTTTCTTAAAAAAAAAAATTCCC
Source organism: Oryctolagus cuniculus (assembly GCF_964237555.1). Taxonomy (NCBI): domain Eukaryota; kingdom Metazoa; phylum Chordata; class Mammalia; order Lagomorpha; family Leporidae; genus Oryctolagus; species Oryctolagus cuniculus. The sequence goes on from NC_091452.1 coordinate 14,103,856, forward strand.
CTTTGCTCTTCCTATAAAGCTATATAATATTGGTTTCACAATAATCTTTCCACTGTCCCTCAGGGAACTGCCAGCTTGCTGCAAACGTATTCAAAATCACCACACTGCTTGTCTCCTGGAGAGAAAAGAATCGACTGCCAGTTCCTCCGAGAGCTGGAAGACACTGAACCGCCCAGGTGGGGCAAAAATTAAAGGGATAATTAGTTTCCAAGAAGGACGAATGCAAATAAGAGAAGGAAACACTTGGGGTGGATGCTTGCAGGAGAGGATGGCTCACAGTATAGTAAGAGCTACAGTATAGCAAGAACTATCCCATGTTGAAATGCAAATGATTCACATATGAGAAACCAAAGCACAGAACATATGTAAATGAACTCATCATATATCCATTTATATAGGTTTCCAAAACACATAAGGAAGAAATTAGTTTAAAACTCATTACCTTTGGCTTTATGCTTTTTCCCCAAGGCTAACTGTTTACCGAGTTTGGTTTTTCTTCTGGACTCTGGTGCGTTTACGGAGTAAGGCTGTTTTGCGAGAAAAGCAAGGCTTCGGAAATCTGAACAAAGGGAGAAAGGCACTCCCACCTTCACCTTCACGGGATTTGATTGGGACAAAATATTCCCAAGCAAACAGCCTCAGGCACAGACCCGAAATCAGAACTACAATTCCTGTAAGCTGCCCTTTCTACCACGCTGAGAAGGTGCGTCGCTTAGATCTTCTTCAACACAAAGACACTCAACCTCTGGGGTCTGCACAGAGAATCCATAGATTCCTGAGGTCAAAGGTGCTTCAATGAGTGACGACTCCTACAAGAATGGGGGCGCCCAGCACATAAAGTCTTCCTATTGCAAAAAAAAAAAAAAAAAAAAAAAAAAAAAAAAAGAAAGAAAGAAAGAAAAGAAAGCAAACGTTTCAACACAGCACACAGGGAAGTCACACACCTCATGAAAGTCGCTCTTGAATTTCCAAAAAAGTTGCAGAATATTCTCAAGTCATTCAGGCAAGGGTGTAGTTGGGTAATAAATGTCCTCTTCAGTATTTAATTCACAAGATTATTAAGCCAGGGGCCAGCACTGTGGCATAGCGGGTAAACTGCCACTGGCATCCCACATGGAGGCCAGTTCGAGACCCAGCTGCTCTACTTCCCATCCAGCTCTCTGCTGTGGCCTGGGAAAGCAGTAGATGATCCAAGTGCTTGGGCCTCTGAACCAGTGTGAGAGACCTGGAAGAAGCTCCTGGCTCCCAGCTTCAGATCGACATGCAGCTCTGGCTGTTGCGGCCAATTGGGGAGTGAACCAGCAGAGAGATTCCAAGTTGGTTCCAACTACCAAGACCAATAGGCATGGCCTCCTACCAGTGGTTCTCAAGCTGGGTTCCACAGAACCCTCAGGATTCTACACTAGAATCTTGCAAGCTGGAGTCAAACACCTTCAGTGGCTTCAACCCAGTAGCTTTTCTTTGACCTATTTTATATATTGGGGTCCTCAGTAAGATTTCACTTGGGAAAAGGTGCTCCAAAGATGGAACAAAATTTGGGACATTGCTACTTTTATTGTATCACATAACGCAAATTTTCTCAGGGCCAGCATTGTGGCATAGCAGGTAAAGCCAGCGCCTGCAGTGTTGGCATTCCTTGTGGGCGCTGGTTTGAGTCCTGGCTGCTTCACTTCCAATCCAGCTCTCTGCTATGGCCTCGGAAAGCAGTGGAAGATGACCCAAGTGCTTGGGCCCCTGCACCCACGTGGGAAACCCAGAAGAAGCTCCAGGCTCCTGGCTTTGGATCGGTGCAGCTCCAGCCATCACAGCAATTGGGGAGTGAACCAGTGGCTGGAAGACCTCTCTCTCCCTCTCCCTCTCCCTCTCCCTCTCCCTCTCCCTCTCCCTCTCCCTCTCCCTCTTCCTATTCCTCTTCCTGTGTGTAACTCCAGTCAGTGTTGGAGTCGAAAGGGGTCTCCTTTCAAAACTGCTCCTGTGTGTGGCTCAGGGAGTCAGGACTGAACAACACATTTACTCTCAAGGAGGCCACACCCACAGCACTTTTTTTATATATTATCACAAGTTTCACTTACCTTGCTTTAGAAAAGCATCAAAGTTTCACAAGATCCCTGGAGAACTGCTCTAAGTAGCATGTCTACCCAACGTGATCATGTTAGAAATTCCCTAACAGGCGCTCTTGCTATATAGGCCATTGAGGGACTGGCAGAGCAAATGGTTGTAATATTTACTACTTTAGTTTTAAGAAATCGTGTGTTTCTAAACCTCCATGCATCAGTCATGTTTGTACACTTTTATGCATCCTTCAAAATCCATTTCAAAAGTCATATCCTAATAGCAGGCATTGGGGCACAGTGGATTAAGTCATCAGCAGCCCTTAGGTGCTAGTTACAGTCCCAGCTGTTCCACTTCCAATCCAGCTCCCTTGCAAATGCACCTGGCAAAGCAGAGGAAGATGGCTAAGTGCTTTGGTTCCTGCAGATCGTGAGGGGACCCAGGTGGTATTCCTGGCTCCTGGCTTCAGCCTGGCCCAGCTCCAAACATTGTAGCCATTTGGGGAGTAAACCAGCAAATGGAAGATTCTCTCTCTCTCTCTCTCTGTAACTGCCTTTCAAATAAATAACTAAATCTTAAAATAATCTCCTCTCTTAAACCTTCTGTAGGGACCGGCGCTGTGGCATAGCAGGTAAAGCCGCTGCCTACAGCGTTGGCATCCCATATGGGTGCTGGTTCAAGTCCTGGCTGCTCCACTTCCGATCCAGCTCTCTGCTGTGGCCTGGGAAAGCAGGCCATGAAGCATCAGTCCCTGCACTGTGTTTGCCACAGGTGCTGATTTCCTGTGTGACAACAGTTGAAACCCACCATCAGCTTGCATAATTCTGACCTGGCATGTTCTCAGTTTTCCTTGTTTCTAATACACCAGGAAACTCAACGAATGAATGTGACCAGGGCTCTGTCACCCTCTAGGAAGCATCATGATAAACAGAGGTCCTGGATTTTTCCATTAGGTACTGAATGTAAAAGTTAAGTTCTCCCAAGACTAGGTTAAGCAGTGCTTGCCTGGTGACAGCCAAGGTTAGTGAGATAAACTAATTTGAAAAAAATTACTTATTTACTTAAAAGTCAGAGGTACATTGAAAGAGGGAGAGACAGAGAGATCTTCCATCAGCTGGTTCACTCTCCAGATGGCTGCCACGGCCAGGGCTGGGCCAGGCCAAAGCCATGAGCTGAGAACTTCATCTGCCATGTGGGTGCAGGGGCCCAAGCACTTGGGCCATCCTCCGCTGCTTTACCCGGCACATTTAGCAGGGAGCTGGATCAGAAGTGGAGTAGCCGAGACTCGAACCAGTGCTATGCCACAATGCCAGCCCCAGGAAGCTGATTTTTGATATTTAGTTATTTGACTCACTGACCTTGCTTAATGCTGTATCTTGGCTTCTTGCTAAAATAAAAGTTAGAAGAAATAAGTTCTGGAGTTCTATTGTACAGTAGAGTGACCATGTAAAAACAATGTATTACATGCTGAGATACAGTATCTCAAGGGGCCCGCGTTGTGGGGAAGCAGGCAAAGCCACCACCTGTGATACTGGTATCCCATATGTGTGTCAGTTTGAGTCCTGGCTGCTCCACTTCCAATCCAGCTCCCTGCTAATGCACCTTCTGGCAAGACAATGAAAGATGGCCCTTGTGCTTGGACCCCTGCACCCATGTGAGAGACCCAGGAAAAGCTCCTGACTCCTGCCCTTGGCTTGGCCCAACCCAGCAGATGGAAGATTTTTCTCCATCTCTGTCTCTTCGTCTCTCTCTGTAACTCTATCTTTCAAATAAACAAAATAAATCTTAAAAAAAAAAAAAAGAGTCCGTGGGAAAATGAAATTTAAAGGTTTATTTTGGTGCAAAAATGTTTTGAAGTCCTGCAGAGTTTATGCATCCTATACATTTTCCATGACCTTTTGGAAGGCCTCATTTATGTGTGAATCCCAGATTTTTTTGCACTAAATCTACCTCTTAATTCCCCTTTCCATGAAATTTTTGAAGTACCCTCATCTGAAAGAAAGGATTCAGAATGTTTTCCCCACAAAGAAATGTTAAATACTCGAGGAGCTAGATTGCCTACCCCGATTTGAACATTATAGGATGTATACAATGTATAAAAATATCACATGGTACCCCATAATCATGTACAATATGCATGTGTCCATTAAAATAAAGAAATATTTTAAATAATAAAAGGATTGGTTTTATTCAAACATTAGCATATTACATTCTTCCAGGAAACACAAAAATATAACTGTAAGGCCTTTTGGAACTATGAAAATTTATGGCAAAGCTTTGCCATTAAAACAGAGTTGTAATGTATGTTTACCTGGGAAAATCGCAATTCTGCATGTCTACAGGGATTTCAAAGTTGTCTGAGCCTTTTGAAAATGATGGAGAAATTACATGTGCAAATAGTCTAATCAGGTTAAGCAAGACACAAAACATTCTATGCAGATGTCCCCATGCGTGCTGTGGCGTGGTGGGGTGATGACACTCTGTCCTGTACCTCTTCATTTTTACATCCTGTCCAAATGTTCAACAAGGAACCAATGTTTAAATAGAACAGAGCGAGCGAGAGAGAAACACAGATGTCAAGGAAGAGGGAAGCGATCACCACTTTTCCCAGTGCTTTCTGCTCGTGGTGCTTCCTTGGATGGTGTGTTTTAGGGCGTCGCCACTGGCAGTCTGGGAAGACAGTGAAATACCAGCTCGGGAGGTCACCGGACAGGCAGTCCCCTGCGGCAGTCACCGTTCCCAGCAGTTCTGAAAACAGCTTGTTCCCAGTGAACCTTCTGATGAGAGCCTCCAGCAAGCAGGGAGGGGAGAGGCCCCACCAGCGCAGGGAGCAGGGAGATGGAGAGAGCAGGGGACGTCTTGCACTAGAGATGGGAGGGAGCTGGCTTAGGAAGCCAAGGGCCCAATTCCCCTGGGACTGCACCCAACAGGTGCAATGCCCTGGCATCTGCACAATGAGTTTCTACCCCAGGACTTGGGGACCTGGTACCCTTCGGCTACAAGTTGAGGGAAGCTTAGAGAGTCCCTCCCACAGCAGCAGTCACCACTACCACAGGCCATGGAGCAGGGGTGACGCCCAGTCTTCTGTCCCCTCCTCTTCCATGCACCACACCCCTTTACACCTGTCTGTCCTGCAGTACTGGGTGGAATAGAGTCTCCCCGGATTCCATGTCCACCTGGATGGAGTCTACGTGGAAACAGGGTCTTGTGCAGATGTACTGAAGATTAGAAGTTAGAGGAGATCATACCAAATCAGAGCGGGGTGGAGAGCAGGCATTTAGTCCAGCAGTTAAGACATCCACATCCCATGTCAGAGTACCTGAGTTCAATTCCCGGCTCCGGCTCCTGACTCCAGCTTCCTGCCAATGCAGACTGCGGCAGGCAGCAGTGATGGTTCAAATAAATAGGTTTCTGTCACCCACATGGAAGACCTTAGCAGGCATTTGCATAGTGAAACTCTTAATGGGGGAGAGAACTCTCTCTCCCCCCCCCATAATTTTTTTTTTAAATAACAAAGATAAAAAACTTTAAAAATAATAAGATAAATTAGGTCCTAAATGCAATGGTAGCTTCCCGTAAGAGACAGAAGTAGGACACAGGGAGAGACAGACAAACGCCGCACAAGGAAGCGGCAGAGCTCAGAGGGAGGCCGCTGGGGCCAAGCAGAGCTGGGACCTGCAGGAGAGCTAGGCTAGGCTCCTCCCCTGCCGAGGGCCCTGCTGAGCCTTGCATTTGGGACCTCAGATCCACCTGCTCCGTGGTATTTTGTTATTGCAGCCCAGAAGACTTGTGTAAGGGGGTCTCCAAAAAAACACTATGCAGAGTTTTCAAACGTTTGCACAAAATAGAGTTTGTTTTCGTTCTGTGTTCCTATGGGCTTGTGAAGCTTCCTCACACACCTTTCATCCTGTAGGCTCTCACCCAGCCTCTCTCCACCCACTTGGACCCCCAGCACGTGTCTACCTCTCCGTCCCTCTCCACTCTAATGGGGCGACTGGCTTCCAAGCATTCCAAGGGACCCAGCCATGAGGGGCTGTGTGACTCTGGACACAGCACACCCAGCTGTGTGCGCACCACAAGGGAAAATCAGATGCTGGCTAGACTGCCACCAAGAGGATCAAGAACAGTCACCCCTACAAAGCATGCAGACAGAGCCCTGAGCGCTGGGGAGGCATTCGACCAATTTCATCTATCAGAATCGCAGAGAGATCCTCCGTCTGCTGGTTCACTCCCCCAGTGCCAGGGTTGGACCCGGCCAAAGCGAGGAGCCTGGAACTCGGTCTGAGTCTCACACATGAGCCGCAGAGTGATAGTGCATGAGCTATCACGTGCCGCCTGCCAAGGTGCGGATTAGCGGGGAGCAGGAATCGGCAGCGGGGCCAGGCACTCTGATATGGGATATGGGTGACCCAAGAAGCAGCAGAACAGCTGTGCCGCATGCCTGCCCTGCAACAGTCCTGCCTTCTACAGCTCGGCTTTTTGTTCCCTGACTTGCGGCACTTCCTCCTAAGCAGATCTACACACTCCTGAACAGAAATGGAATGAAGGGACTAGGAGAAAGTGAGTGATCGCGAAGTTACAAATCGGGAAATCTTTATCACTCTGAGGTGCACGACTTGCGCTTTGATTCTCACAATGCTTTTGCAAAGGAGGAGTCGTCTCCATTTCCCAGATGAAAAGACAGAGCCCAGGAGGAAGGCTTCAGAGGCAACCCACATCTATGAGCGCCGCCGAGCCTTGCTGGGGGCTCTGATGTCGTTTTCTCTCTGCCTCTGTGTCCGTCTCGATGCCTGGCAACGGTTCAACATTAATACAACAAAAGTCACAAGTGATAAATTTCCATAGGCTGCCCAAGTGGGAGCTGAGGGACCAGAAACTGTGGCGGGCTGGATGACAGCAGAGCATCTCAGATACACAAGGCCAATGCAGGGCACGTCGGGGTAGCCAGGTCTTCCGCTGCACAGTGGTGGTGACACCAAATGGCAGGTGAGGTCAAAGGCCACCAGCACCAGCCCATGATCACCATGACCTTTTTTTTGCCACCCAAAGGACAAGAAGCCACGTCCAGCAAGTTCCAATAAAGGCAAGAGTCAGGCTGTTGTCACCATGTGCCAGAGACTCACTTCGGAACTACACGTACTGCTCACAGCTCTGCAGGCTGAACTCCAAGATGGAGACTCCAGCAGACCGGGTGGCTGCAGAGGGCGCTTCTCCAGGCTGCAGACTGCTCACTTAGGGCACCCGGACGGGGCAGAGAGATGGCAGGAGCACTCTCTGGGGGTTCTTCTGCAAGGCACTGATTCCACCCCTAGAGACTCCACCCTGTGATCTGATCACACCCCACAGGCTTCCCCTCCTAAGGCCATCACAGGGGGAGTCAGGATTTCAACTCGCAATCTGCAGCAGGGGGCAAGCACTCCGGCTCCTGGGCAGAGAGCTCTCCAAGGGCTGTCCATGCATTCCCTCCTTCAACTCATAGTGAATGGAAGATCTGTGCAGAACAGGCCATGGGGGAGACAGTGCTGAGCCAAGCCAACTGTGGCCTCTGCCATGAAGCTGACCTTAGTCCAAGGCCTGGGAAATCCCAGAAAATCCGGCATCTCCCTGTATCTTCCCCGGATGTTGGAAGATTTGAGTAGCTTCAGACACATCCTGAAAGCACCACTCTTTCTCCATTCAAATATCACCTCCGCTTTGAAGATTTTCCAAGGCTGAGGAAGACTGAAAATCTCCCACACCCACAGCACCTCACACCCTATCCCCACGAAACCCTTCCCTGCCACGAAGCAGACTTGGAGGAAATAGCCCGGTTCTCATTTTGCCAATGGAAAGATGAGCCAATCATTCCACTTCCACTCCCTGACTTTCCCCAATCCCATGCATTCTGCCATTGGCCACAACCACGCTCCTCAAACCAGAATATGCGAAACCTGGGGGAGCCACACGTGAATCCTTGGGAGTCTATAGGTTCCATACAAGACTGTTTTCTAAAAGATTTATTTATTTATCTATTTATTTATTTATTTGAAAGGCAGATTTGCAGAGAGGAGAGAGGAAAGAGAGAGAGAGAGAGAGAGAATCTTCCATCCACTAGCTCACTCACCAAATGGCCACAGCGGCCAGGGCTGAGCCAGGCTGAAGCCAGGAAGCAGTAGCTTCACCCAGTCTCCCACATCAGTGCAGGGGCCCAAGCACTTGGACCATCCTCCACTGCTTTCCCAGGCCATTAGCAGGGAGCTGGATTGGGAGTGCAGTAGCCAGGACTGGAACCAGCACTCATATGAGATGCTGGCATCACTGGTAGTGGCTTAACCTGCTATGCCACAACACCAGCCCCATACAAGACTTTTAAAATAGGAGCTTGTATAGCAAAAGTAAGCTTTAAAAAAATGCAATTCAGTGTGCACTGTGGCACAACTAGTTAAGTTGCAGCTTACAAGGCCAACATCCCATATTGCAGTGCTGGTTTGAGTCCTGGCTGCTCCACTTCTGATCCAGCTCTAGTCCCGGTCGGGGCGCCAGATTCTGTCCCAGTTGCCCTTCTTCCAGGCTAGCTTTCTGCTGTGGCCAGGGAGTGCAGTGGAGGATGGCCCAAGTGCTTGGGCCCTGCACCCGCATGGGAGACCAGGAGGAAGCACCTGGCTCCTGGCTTCGGATCGGCGCAGCACCAGCCATAGTGGCCATTTGTGGGGTGAACCAACAAATGGTTCCTCCCTGTCTCTCTCACTGTCTAACTCTATCTGTCAAATAAATTTAAAAAAAAAAAGAACGAATTTTGAAATCCATTCATCATCTTTGCATAATATGCGTTTTCCACATACTATTTAAACACCAGTTGTATGCATAAATTTCAAAAAATTGCATAAAATAAACTTGTCTTTTAATTCCATTGTTTCACAAAGGTGTGCCCTCAGGTATGGCCTCTCTGCAGTTTCTCTCTTCAGTAGCACAGGATGAAAATGGGCAACTCAGTGAGGGCTAACTTTCGTCCTTTGTTTTATTTATTCAAGAGGCAGAGACACAAATTAGGAGAAAGAAAGAGAAATGAATCGGCAGAGCTCCCAACTGCTGGTTCACACCCCCGCATGTCCACAATGCACAGGACTGGGTCAGTCCAAAGCCAGGATCCAGGGACCCAATCCAAGTCTCCCACATGGCTATGACAGGAACCCAACCACTTGAGCCATCACTGCCGCCTCCCAAGGTCTGCATTAGCAGGAAACGGGTGTGAGCAGCCAGAGCCAAGTACCAAACCCAGGTCCTCCCATCTGGATGCGGGCATCCCAGCCAGCATCTTAACCACCAGGCTGCACACCTGCCCCACAGACAGGCCAAGAAGTGGCCTGAGCTGCTCCGACAGTAAGCAGGCCACAGTGGTTCAGACTATACATCTGGGGGGACACTGCCACGTTCATTATGATGGCTTCTCTAGCACCTCTGTGCTTTTGAGTCTGCAGCCTTCAACCCTACATGCTGCCTGTGCAATGTCCCAAAGCACATCTCTGGTCATGCCACTCTCCTGCCCACGAACATGCATGGGCTCCCTCCACTGTTCAGCTGAGTAAGTATTCAGAACCTTAACAATATGGCCCCAGACCCAGTGGCCAACTTCCACACACTCCAGCTGCAAACCTTGCACCTCCCTGCCCTTGCCACTGCCTGCTCACTTAATTCCTTTTCCTCTATTATCTTCTAGTCAATACCCAGGTGTCAACCCATTTCAAATACTCTTATAAACCTTCCCTGGTCCTTCAAACCAGGCGTCATCTTGTCCTTGCTCTGCGCAATCCCTCTAACTATGGCTGAGTGGTAAACAAATCCCCGAGCAGCCCCCACCCTCCTCACACCCTCTAAAAAGGACGAGGAAGTCCTGATTTCCACGGTGGTCCCAAGCCCAGGATTGCTTTACAGGGCCTTTGGGTCTATTTGTAGCTGTTAACTGTAATGAACAGGAAAAAGGGACAAGTAGAAGTCTAAGGAGTAAGGGGAGGTAGCATCAGTTTGGACACAATGTAAATCTGGAGTAGAAGGTAAATCATCAGGACATATGTAGTAGGTTACACGTTGTAGCACTGTTTGTAACAGTAAATCAACTAAATGACCTTCAGTAGGAACATGGCTAATAAACTATGGAAGATCCACATTATGGTTGTCATAAATACTACTCAATATTCTCTGGTTCATTCCATGTAAGAGACTGTATTTCCCCATATCTTTTGAAGTAGGTCTGGCTTTATGTGGCCTGTTCTGGTCAGAAATGCCACAGTTCACATCCAAGCGGAAGCCTTCAAGAACAAGTGTGGAGTACCTACATCCCCCTTTTCTGCCTTGGCAATTCTGGAGTTGAAGTCTCTACCAGCTAAGCCCATGGGTGACTCCAATTAGCAGAGGTTCCTGCTCACCAGCACTGAACATATAAGAACAAAAAAAAATTGCTGCAATTAAATCACTTAAACGTGGGAATTGTTTATTTCTGCAGCATATCCTCTCCCGTGCTGAGTGTGTACATTCTACAGAATACAACGCAACGTTTCAGAAGGTGGGGCTAACAAACACAAACATGCATGCACTTCATAGCATAGCTCCACAACACATGAAGTAGAAACTCACAGACTAGAAGGGAGAAAGAAACAATAACAGTGGGAGACTTCAGTACTCCACTCTCAGCAAACGATGGAATCACCAGACAACACAAGCAAGGACACAGAGGACTGAAACAGAAGGAACTGGTAAGAGAACATACTACTAGGTGTAAAAAGAAGATTACAGAATGGGGTATTCAATAAACACATTGAAAACAAGGACACATATTTCCTACAAAATATACATATGAGTGCAATACCCAGAAAAGGGTCTAGAAATATATGCAGTGAATTCATAAGGCTAGTTAGCTCTGTCCCAGGATAGATGGTCTGGTCAAAGGGTATTTCACTCTTACCTGCTATATTCTAATTTTCTACCAGGAGAACAATTCCTGCATGATCTGAGTTGCTTTAATGAGTTAAGTGAAAGGGAAAATAATGTGTACCCTATGATGGTGGTTTTGACCTAGAACAGGGAAAAAATAAGATCATGTCTTGAATAAAAACACAGCATAGAAATGATGGTCATATATCGCTGCCATTGATTGAGCATTGACTACTTCCAGGTACCAACCCAGCTGCTTCCCATGCGGCAACTGAAACCAAACACGCCAGAGGAGATAGTTGAGAATTTTTTTTTTTTAAAGATTTATTTATTTATGTATTCGAAAGTCAGAGTTATGCAGAGAGAGAAGGAGAGGCAGAGTGAGAGAGAGGTCCTCCATTTGCTGATTCACTCCTCAAGTAGCCGCAACAGTCGGAGCTGTGCAAATCCAAAGCCAGGAGTCAGGATCCCCTTCTGGGTCTCCCACGTGGGTGCAGGGGTCCAAGGACTTGGGCCATCTTCGATTGCTCTCCCAGGCCCCAGCAGAGAGTTGGACTGGAAGTGGAGCAGACGGGACTCGAACCAACGCCCACATAGGATTCTGGGGCAGCAGGCAGCGGTTTTACCCGCTATGCCACAGTGCCAGCCCCGTATAGTTGGGATTTCTGTGGCTCGGTGGGCAGAAATCCTTTCTCTGAGAATTTGTAACCCAGCGACTTAACTTCTACACAGACAGGCAGTGCCAAGAGTGGAGACTGCTGCTGGGTTCTTGGGGTGGCGGCCGCAGCACAGGACCAGGCAAAGGCGAGAGAAGATCTGAGCATAAAGAAGCAAGAGAACCTGAACGTGGCACCCATCTGGCTTCAAAGAAGGCTTGTAGCCAACAGATGGCAAATTCCCAGGGGCAAACTTAAGAAGCTGTGGACTCACAGTGGGAAGAACCTATCCCTGTCTTCCCGCTACATGACAGCTGCCTGTGCAGTGTTCACACTCCCAGCATCACTGTCTCCGTGCAGAGAGACAGTAACAGAGGAACCAGCACCACACATTTGTGCAGATCCCTGCTTGGCATTGGCTCGCTGTGCGACTTTAACCACTTACTTAACCTCAGTGGCCTCATCTGTAAAATGGGGTAACAGTAAGACATACCTGATCACCAAATCACCAAAGGATCGTGACAACAACTACATGACCCGACAGATGTCACATTCTCAGGACAGCACTCAGCGCGTGAGATGCACACAAGCAGCAATGGCTTAAACATGTTAAACAAGCTGTTACTCTTAAATTCCACAAGTGCCAGCTGTGATGTCATATACATATATATATATATATATATATATATGGCAAAAGTCCAAGAAATATCAAGCAAATTGAATAGAGCTGTCTTTGAAGTCACACAGAGAGACCTTATTACACGAGGTTTTTCAAACACGTCTATCGATGGCAGTCACCCAGGATTTGGGGTCAGGTGGGTCTTCATTCTGTCCCCAATAGGCTGTGTGACCCTAGGTAGACTGCCTCCCCTTTCTGAGCCTCAGTGTCCTTACCTGGAAACAGGAGAGGTTGAAACAACCCCGTGAACGTGCTCTGAGAACCAAGTGCAGCTGATGAAAGCTCGCAGCACCATGCCTGGCTTCTAACACATGCTCACCACCAGAAACTCAGTCCCCTTGCGTCAGGCCCGCCCAGTTCCAGCCCTTCTGCTCAGTGCACCCATAAGAAGATGCTTAGCTATGAACCTGGTTTGAACCTTTCAAAATAAAAGAAGTAACCAGGGGCTGGCGCCGTGGCTCACTTGGTTAATCCTCCACCCTGAGGTGCCGGCATCCCATATGGGCGCCAGGTTCTAGTCCTGGTTGCCCCTCTTCCAGTCCAGCTCTCTGCTGTGGCCCGGGAAGGCAGTGGAGGATGGCCCAAGCGCTTGGGCACCTGCACCTGCGTGGGAGACCAGGAAGAAGCACCTGGCTCCTGGCTTCGGCTCGGCACAGTGCCGGCCATGGCGGCCATTTGAGGGGTGACAGAAGGAAGACCTTTCTCTCTGTCTCTGTCTCTGTCTCTCACTGTCTAACTCTATCTGTCAAATAAAAGAAAAAAGAAAAAAAAGAAGTAACCAGTAAACAGTAAATGCTCATCTTGCATAGATAAATGCAAATCCCCGAAGAATCTAGCAAATGTATGTTTGTGTGACAGCTATTTAGGGAGGCTGTATACTTTTATTTGCCTAGCATTGGATGCACTATATGTAAACAAAGTATTATGAAGACTCTAATAGAAGCAGTCCCCAGACAGAAACCAGGGCTCTTTCCCAAGCTCTCTGGAAGGTTGGCTCCTCTGCAGGCGTGTTGATGCGGTATATTTAGGCTGTTAGTCACACCCAAAAGCGTTCCCACCTATCTGAAGACAGGGCAAACCCAGCAAGTCTCAAATTAGCAACATCCTACAAAATCTCATCAGTCAATCGCATGCAAGCAGTTTAGCTTCTTCTCAGAGCAATGCTGTCAGAAATTGTCCCAAACAGGCTCAAGTTCATGGCTCAAGTTGAATTATCAGGGCCAGATAATGAGCGGGGGCCTCCCAGCCAAAGTCTCTCTGGCTGAAAAAGTAGATGTCAATCAAACTCAAGTAAAGCAGACACCGTTCACACGTATTAGCAGAGAGTCCTATTTAAAGAAAATCCAGAGGCTGGCGCCGCGGCTCACTAGGCTAATCCTCCGCCTGCGGCGCTGGCACCCCGGGTTCTAGTCCCAGTCGGGGTGCCGGATTCTGTCCTGGTTGCCTCTCTTCCAGTCCAGCTCTCTGCTGTGGTCCAGGAGGGCAGTGGAGGATGGCCCAAGTGCTTGGGCCCTGCACCTGCATGGGAGACCAGGAGAAGCACCCGGCTCCTGGCTTCGGATCAGTGCGGTGCACTGGGCGCATCGCACCAGCTGCAGTGGCCATTGGAGGGTGAACCAACGGTAAAGGAAGACCTTTCTCTCTGTCTCTCTCTCTCTCTCTCACTGTCTAACTCTGCCTGTCCAAAAAAAAAAAAATCCAGCTAGATCATACGGTCGGGGGAATGACAGTCACAGAAGAAGCGATTGGGAAATCTGTACATCAGCACAGCTTCGTGTAAGACATTTATAGAGGACTCACACCAGTAGATTTGATGGAATTATGACCAGTGTGCTAGCTCAGTACTCTATTGAAAATGGATCACATTTCACAAGAAGAAAAACACCTCCAAGCACAATTAAACATATAGTTATAGCTGTTACTGCCATAGTAGAAAATATCCACCCCACTTGAGGATTCTCTCATCCTGCAACATGAAACATCCACCATGTCTAAGGCAAAGCCATACATTCCTTCCTTCCCCTTGCGGGACTCAAGACTTAGTGCAGAGCAGAGGAGAAAGAAATGGAGGCAAACATCTTCATTGTTAAAGTGATCATATTAAGTACTAAAGTGAACAAAGAGATAGGATTAAGTGTTAAAGTGATCACATAGCCGGTGCCGCGGCTCACTAGGCTAATCCTCTGCCTTGTGGCGCTGGCACACCGGGTTCTAGTCCCGGTTGGGGCGCCGGATTCTGTCCTGGTTGCCCCTCCTCCAGGCCAGCTCTCTGCTGTGGCCAGGGAGTGCAGTGGAGGATGGCCCAAGTGCTTGAGCCATGCACCCCATGGGAGACCAGGATAAGTACCTGGCTCCTGCCATCAGATCAGTGTGGTGCACTGGCCGCGGTGGCCATTGGAGGGTGAACCAATGGCAAAAGAAGACCTTTCTCTCTGTCTCTCTCTCTCACTGTCCACTCTGCCTGTCCAAAAAAAAAAAGAGAGAGAGAGAGAAAATAATAAAGTTATCACATAAATAGGATCAAGTGTCTGGTAATAATAATAGATAGAATTGAAAAGGAGAGAATGTTCCAATGTGGGAAGCAGTCCACACAGCAGACTCATAGAATGATAATTGCTTTAAGTAACACTCTGACCTCAGAATCAGCCCTTAAGGCTTCCTGGTCTGGCTGAAAAGACCATGGGAGCATTTCAGGCATGGAAAACAAAGACAATGTGGCAAAAAAAAAAAAAAAAAAATGTTCTACATGAGGAATCTCTGTGAGTGAGACCCCAGTGGAAAGAAGTGGCCATTGAAGAAGGATGTACTTTTCTCTAAGGGAGGAGAGAACTTCCACCTTGCTTATGGCCTTGTTTAAATACTGATGGAGGAGCCAGCACTATGGTATAATGTGTAAAGCTGCCACCTGCAGTGCTGGCATCCCATATGGGTGCCACTTTGAGGCCTGGCTGCTCCACTTCTGATCCAGCTCTCTGCTATAACCTGGGAAAGCAGTGGAAGATGGCCCAAATCCTTGGACCCCTGCACCCACGTGGGAGACCCAGAAGAAGCTCCTGGCTCTGGATCAGCACAGCTCCCATCATTGCAGCCATCTGGGAAGTGAACCAGCAGATGGAAGACCTCTCTCTCTCTCTCTCCCTCTCTCTCTCCCTCTCTCTCTCTCTCTCTGCCTCTCTGTAACTCTGCCTTCCAATAAATAAATAAGTAAATAAATAAATACTGGCAGAGTCTATGGATTCAAAAGGCTTCCATAGCCTAGGCAGCTCAAGTCAAGAGCCTCGGATGGTGACCAACCTCAAACATAACAGTGTTAATTGTTAAATTAGCAACAGGAGTCACTGTGCACTAACTCCCCATGCATGACCTCTGTCCACATTGAGTTGTATTATGAGAGTCAACTGTAAAACTAATTCTCAAACAGTTTTTCTGTGTGTGTGCAAATTGTTGAAATCTTTACTTAGTATAGAGTTGGTCTTCTGGGTACAAAGTCAATTGAAAATTAATCTTAATGGAGAATGGGTCTGGGAAGGAGAGAGGGAGAAGGAGGTAGAGTGGGAGTGTGGGTGGAAGGGCAGGTATACTGGGAAGAATAACTATATTCCTAAAGTTGTACTTATGAAATTTGCATTCCTTAAATAATTAATTAATTAATTTAAAAAAAGAAAATGGAGGCAAACAAAACAGAGATGAACCTGATTACTTGCAGATTATTCTTTTTAAAAAAGATTTATTTATTTACTTGAAAGTCAGAGTTACACAGAGAGAGAAGGAGAGGCAGAGAGAGAGAGAGAGGTCTTCCATTCACTGGTTCACTCCCCCAGATGGCCACAACAGCCGGAGCTGCACTGATCTGAAGCCAGGAGCCAAGAGCTTCTTCTGGGTCTCCCACGTGGGTGCAGGGGCCCAAGGACTTGGGCCATCTTCTACTGCTTTCCCAGGCCATAGCAGAGAGCTGGATCAGAAGTGGAGCAGCCAGGCCTCAAAGTGGCACCCATATGGGATGCCAGCACTGCAGGCAGTGGCTTTACCTGCTATGCCACAACACTGACCCCTTGCAGATTATTCTATTTGATGATTTGTCTACTCACTAGAAATTATTTGCAATCCCAAAATCAATTCTGGTGTTGTTTTCCTGGTCACATGCAGGGGAAAACTTCAGTGCCCAACGTTCATGTTGCAAGCTGAGGCCAAACAAGGCAACACTTTGCCTTTGCCTTCTTGTTTCTTATTTTTGTGTCGTCTGTGTGTGTGTGTGTGTGTGTGTGTGATTTCAATGTTTAACACGGCACCCAAGTTAGAGTTGAAGTGATGGCTACTAATCCTAAGCTCAAGAGGGCTATGATGTGACTTACAGAAAAAACCACGGTGTTAGATAAACTTTGTTCCGGCGTGAGTTACACAGTGCTGTCGGCCATGAGTTGAAGGTTAATGATTCAGAGGGAGACAGAAAATCTTTAAACAGAAATGCATAAAACCAGGTGGCGTGTTGATCAGTTGGTGAAAACATGAGCAGACCCTCGCAGGAGCCTACTCCTGGATCTGCCACACAGGTTCAGCAGGTGTCAATTCAGTGCTTATGGAAGTATAGAGAACATGGCAACCACGAATGACAAGCACCCATTGCAGTGCACATCTGTAAACACAACGAAACAACTGAGCTGAACAAGAACTAAGTGGGCACTCCCTGCCTTACACTCTCAGCATGCGCAGTACAGGGGAGAGTCTACCTTTAGAGTAAGCAGCAGGTAACATTCATTACTGTACTGCTTACGTATTGATGCGCACACATATATATTTGCTTTTTAAATAGAGATTAAGACATAAATAAAAATCTCTAACTCAAATCAATGAGCCCATAACTACACAGAGTGACTCTAGCAGAATGCATCCTCATGGACAAAAATATAAATAAAAAATAAAAACTTTGGGGGCTGGCGCTGTGGCGCAGCGGGTTAACACCCTGGCCTGAAGAGCCGGCACCCTATAT